>NC_081350.1:68252897-68264011 GCF_029784015.1 Lycium ferocissimum | reverse complement strand
GATTTACTAATAGATCGTATGGCCTTCTGAATGAGTCATTGATAAGTATGGATCTTCCTATGCTTTGGTCACCGGCCTTCTGAAACATTCTGTCTCTGCTAACGACATTAAATCTAGCCTTACATCCAACCCTTTTGGTGTATTTTTGCTTAGTTGGTTTCCTAGACTTATCACAAATAAAATAAGCATATGAATGACTTTTTATTGTTCTTGTCACCACACAAGACCCTTTCATTTTCGCATGCTTTTTATAAACATCACACACCGATTTAGCAGATTTGAATATCATACCACTTTTTGGACCTAATAATATTTCCTTATTAAAATACACTCGCTCCCTTTCTTCACCCTCTCTACATTCTCCATGGTGACTGCCAACTGAATCGGTATTAATCTCATTATCTTCTCCAGCAGAATTATGTTCATCTTCTCCAGCAATTGAATTAATCTCATTATCTTCATTGATCTCATTATGTGCATTGTGACTGCCAAATGAATTAATCTCATTATCTTCATTGATCTCATTATATGCATTGTGACTGCTAAATGAATTATTCTCATTATCTTCATTGATCAAGCTTGTTATGACCCAATTTCACTAAGTCGCGCGGGCACCTACCATTCCCCACCTCTGTAGGCGAACCCTTTTCCCAACTCATCAATTCAACCACAATAAAGCAGAATAAGTAAAAGCCTGAATCACATATAAGCATAAGTGAGGAATATAAATACACTCCCAAGGAACTGGTTTGACTAGTACAAGAGCAACTAAGTAAATGTCTTGGAAATACAAGTCTCAAATGCTAAAGCAACTGTCTGAATGGAAGAAAATAAAGACAAGGACAGAGTCTATGGGTGGACTCGTGGATCTCACCCTCGATACCTGACTGGCTTGAGGCCTCAAAAATCGATCACGAAAAAAAAGCGGAACCTATCTCAAACTCTACACCTCGAAAAGAAGTGTAGCAAGGTAGCATCAATACAAACAACACGTACTGAGTAGGCATCGTAGGCCGACAATACTTAGTTAACATATATAAAGAAAGAGACTGAAGAATAGACATGCTCACAATCAAGTATACAAACCACACAATCCAAGAATAACAACTCAAGTACATAAGGATCGATAACTGAATCATAGCCTATGGTGAAGCACCTAAACACAAGTCTTGCCAAGCTTTTCCGTGATTCCACATAAATATCCATAAACACTAGCACAGCCAACAATGTCCCTCCGGATCCCCAAGTCTCCACCTAGGAGAAAGTCTCCACTCCTCGAATCTGATCCATTTTCGAATATATATTAACCAGGCACACATCAATCTCATATCAGTAACCAACCAGGAAGTCAATAATCGCGAACACCGTACAGTACAATAAATAACCACTACCAAAAATCAAATGTATGAGTGAATGAACTATGAATGAAATGCAATGATACACACACGCTTCAGGCGGAATATCTCATCGCCTCGACAGTCATGACCCATGGGGGACCGCTAAATTCATGTACCTACTGTGGAACGTACAATCCGATCCAATAGTCTGTGTTGCGGAATGTGCAACCCGATCCCAGTCAGTGTTGTGGTACATTCAACCCGATCCCAATCATTGTTGCGGAATGTGCAACCCGATCCAAGTAAGTGTTGCGGCGCGCAACCTGATCCAAATATATGAGTATGAATGCATGTGTGATATCAATGCCAATAAGAGTATATCAATGACAATCGTGCCACATATGGACACATATCCCAATACCAAGATCAATATCAGTTTCTTCCTCTTCACAAGTCAATAACCAATAACTGAAAGATATGGGTTCACAATCATAAATAAATCAATAAGTATTCATATCAGTGTATCATGAAAGATGAGAATGAATGCAAAGCATAATATCAATGAATGATGACAACAATCAAATCAATCGTGCCACACATGGACACTTATCTCAATCACAATACCAATATCATAACTTTACTTCCCTTTCCTTTCCAACAACCACAACGATGATAAATACGCTCTCCAAATCATTAGACAATCACTAAGCATCAACTCTAGAATCAATCACATGGCGATAATCCAACAAATCACAATAAGGCAACAACTCAATAGAACACAGTAAGGCGACAAGCCATAGTCAACAACATTACCACCCTAAGAAATAGTCCCAATTTCATACCCGAAGGTGTAACACACTGTCTCCGACAATCGCTAACTCTACATACGCTTTACTAACCGAAGTCTAACCACAAAGTAAGTCTTAACCTACCTTGAATCCCGAACAGGAGCCACGAACAACCACACCTTTTCCTTGCCCTTTTCTAGCGCCTCCAAATACTCAATGTCAAGTTATAAACGTAATCTAGATTAGAAATCATGAAGAACAATACCCATATTGCTAAGCTTCTAAATTAGGTCAAATCCAACCGATGAAAGTTGGGGAAACGCAGTCCACAAGGGTAAAATGGAAAATTCTAAGGTGGAATATGCAATTCAAGTCTAGATGATGAAAACCATCCAATCAATTGCTATATTAACTCAAGATTAAGCTAAATTCGGATTTAAAGTTAAACCCTTAAATTTGGGTATAAACCCCAACTCCTTAATCCACAAATTAACCCTGAATAAGGGAAGATATAAGCTTAACAACAATAAATAAGTCAGAATCTATGGTTATACTAGCCAATTTCAACAACAATTTTCACTTAGAAAGTCTAAACCCATTTTAAGAATTTCTCATGAAAACCTACTTTTCCTCTTTGATTCTAGCATGGATTAATGATTAGGAAGGGAAAGTAAAGAATTCTAAGTTCAAGGATCTTACCTCTATGAAGAATCTGGTCAAAAGCTGTCAAATTCGCCCCAAGATGCTAAAGAAATGAAATGATAAGGGTTTTGGGGTTTTAACTAAGCTTTAAATAACCCCCCGCCCCCGTCAAGCGCCGACGGCCGGCCGTGTGCGTACACGCTACAGTGGCCCAAAGCCCACTATGGCGCATACGCCCAACATCAACCAACATCGCTACGGCGACATCAGGACTGCTACAGCGTGCCCGCCATAGCCGACAACCGTCCATTAGGGCTGTATGCCTCGAATTTCCCTTCCACCTCTACAGTGATCTCTCCACCAGCGAGTCTGATGCAGCTATAGCAGACACCAGAATTTTTTGGTTTTTTATACTTTCCAATCTGAAATTCGACTATCACCCGAGGCCCCATAAATACATAACGAACATTCCAACACAGATAAAAATGCGATACAAACTAGCCCGTAGCCACGGATTTCCCAGCGGAGGTCTATTTAACCAAGTCAATCCCCAATGGCCTGAAGCCAACTTTCCAACCCAAGTCCCAAAACGCTGCCAATTACCTTGGGAACCGAACCAAGAATCCCACCAAGTCATAAACGATCATCCAAACCTCTTAGAATCGACAGATTTTTGAAAAAGGTACGTCCACCCAAAAGTCAATTATTAGTCAAACGCTTTTCACTTAAAGGCTCAAATTTTCAAAAGTCACACTAGAAATTGCCCAATGACCTAAGGAACTGTTCCACCTATCTTCGAAGGTCAAAATCATGCTAACTTAGGCTCGAGAAGAGTTCAATAGGGGCAATAGGGTCAAAAATGCAATAACGATCGAACATGTCATTACAAAGCTGTCTTTCAATGTCAATCCTAGATGCTCGTATAGAGTAAACCTAATAGGATCAAATTGGCTATCTTGATTGGGGTTTATTTAAGTAAGAATGATTAACACAATAGAGGTTATGGCGGCAGAGTTTGTAAGATCAGGTCTTCTCTAGGTGTTTTTTTATATCTTTTATATGATTGAGGTTTTTTTTTATCCTTTATATGAAGGGTCAACTGAAAATGGAGGGAAAATTTTTATACTTTTTTTTTGTACGTATATGTATTGATTTTCTATACGTATGAAAAAGCATAGAAAAGAATAAAAGTTACCTCGATCAGTGCAACTACATCTTAAGCGTGCTTTAGATTGATTTATCTTGACTGCCGTGAAGGTAAAAATTAACCTTAGTTTGGATATTAATTTGGTGAAGGTTAACAAACCATCTTTGGGCTATTAAGGGCATATAAGACCTTTCACTTTGTCTGCCGATTTTCTGTCCACAAAATTCTACCCAAATAGCATCACCCAAAAAAAAAATTGCAAGACGTGTGCAATCGCCGACGAGATTTAAAATTCCAGGTTGAGGACTGGGTATTCCTGAAGGTATCGCCCATGAAAGGCATTATGAGGTTCGGTAAGAAAGGCTAGCTTAGCCCTCTATGCATTAGGCCTTACAGGATTGTACGTAGAGTAGGCCAGGTGGCCTATGAATTAGATCTACCTTTAGAATTAGAATCAGTCCATCCGGTCTTCTATGTGTCGACGCTTTCTAAGTGTATCGAAGATCCTTCCCGTGTCATACCCGTTGATGATGTTCAAGTTACCTAGCAACTATCATATGAGGAGGCTCCCATTGCCATACTAGATAGATAGGTTCGGAGGTTAAGGACTAAAGATGTAGCTTTAGTGAAAGTCCTTTGGAGGAACGGGAATGTCGAGGAGATGACTTGGGAGGCTGAGAAAGATATGAGATCCAGGTATCTGCACTTGTTTCCACTCCCAGAGTCCAGACTGAGACACCATTACCTTCAGGTGCGTAGTGTTTCATTACTTATGATTACTGGTCGTGTGAGGCCATTGTTGTTACTACTTGTTATGGCCCTGTGTGGCATTGTATAGTTTGGGTTGTTGCATCATAGGTTAGTAGTGGTACAATTACAGAGGAGATTCTACCGAAATTTCTATAAAATCCCTAGGAGTTTAACATTCGAGGACGAATGTTCTTGGGGGGGGGGGGATTTTACATCTTGTCTTTCGCGTATAATAAAGCTTCATCTTAAGTTGTTTGTCGTAGGCTCATATTGGGAATCATTTGGGAAGTTGTGTATGAGG
This sequence comes from Lycium ferocissimum, assembly GCF_029784015.1. Taxonomy (NCBI): domain Eukaryota; kingdom Viridiplantae; phylum Streptophyta; class Magnoliopsida; order Solanales; family Solanaceae; genus Lycium; species Lycium ferocissimum. The sequence continues at coordinate 68,259,046 of NC_081350.1, read as the reverse complement.
CCTATAGGTACATATCGGAGATTATCAAGTTCTTAGACATGTTTGTAAAAGATTACGAAGGTTAGACATCAAACAAATCGAAAAGAATACGTTTCGTCAAAAAATTAGATTAAGACCATTCCACGGCCATTTCCACAGATTGTGAATCATTTCACGAACCGTAAAAATATTGGTTGGCCATCGTGGAATGGATGGCATCTGACTGGCTCCTTTGGAAGTGTTCCACGAACCATTCCACGGTCTGTGAAATTGTGGTGGTGGGAAAATTATCCTTGGCCTATATATTTTTTGCCATGACTTGGGGCTCATTTATTTCACAAAAAAAAAAACCCTAGTGACCCTCTAATCCCTCTCAAGTCATCCATAATCATTCTAAATCATTACAAGAGAAGATCAAGCTTTATAACCTCAACTAGTTCATAGAAGGTGTTTGTTCTTGCCTCTAGTTGAAGTTGTGGTAACGTAGTCTTGAAATGAGTTGTATTGGCTGAAATTCTTCAAGCTATAAGGCATGTTCTTCATTTAATCTGTTATGTTGAGCTGACTTAGAGGTTTAATAAGTCTTAAAGGTGAAAAGAATCATGGTGGAAAGGTCATAAGGTCATGTGTTGAAGTTATTGGTTATGGATTGATTTTGAAAGGAAGTCTTGGACTGATTTAATCCTAGTTTGAATGTAACCTCTTGGCTATGTTGTTTTGATGCTGTTATTGATGTTTTGGGAGTTGGGTGGAAGTATATAATGTGAGGGAAATGCTACCCAAATTTTGCTAACTCACCCACTAGTTTAACTTGACCTTATAAGTATTTCAACGACTTAACCGTAGTGTACAAATCATCTTGAATGTCGATTTGCAAGCTCGGGAAGATAGGCGTTAGGTGGTCAAGTAGACAATGAGGTATCTTAAAGATAAATTTTCTTTCATTTTGGCATGATCTATAATGAAACGAAACGAAAACGAAAGTTAATCCATAACGACTTTACTCTTAGATATGCTAGAAGCTTTTGTTCTTGGCCTCTTTATGATGATATTGATTTTTCTTATGATTATTGATCCTTCCTTCATGTAAGTCATGTTGATGATGATAGTTTCATAATGGTAATCGGAGGTGCAACGACCTTACGTCACTCCGATAGAGTCGTAACACTTCTTTGTGCTCTCATGCATGCATATTATATATATATATATATATATATATATATATATATATATATGTATATATATATATATATATATATATATGTATGTATTTATTTATTTTATGACAACGAGCCGCGCAATAGTCGACTGGCACCTATTGTGCATACCACTGCAGTTGGATACAGTATAATGATGATAGCCCCGAAGAGTGGCGTAATGTTACATCTCGGAATTTTAAGTTATTTGCATTATGAGTAGAATAACGTAAGCGTAAAGTGGACATGAAGTCCTTGTGAGGTTAAGGAGAGTAATTGGTAACTTTAAGTGCATACCATAACATTTTGAAGTCATATGAGTCGGTGGAATTAAGTTCGTCGAAGGAAGTAGACTGTGAGTCATGTTTGGGAAGATTTTGCTACGATTGAGTTATACTTTGTTTATTAATGACTTAAGGAGGAGCTATAGGGCCCCTTAGATGGTTAATGAAATGTTACACAAGTGTCAAGAAGGTTCCATAAGGATTGGAAGTCAAACGAATCAAAACAAGCAACTTATCGGATGGGGACACATTGATGGACCATTTGATGGACCGTAGAACATTTGATGGCCCATCAAATAGTGGAGCTCCACCGTGGAATAGTCACAGTGAGCCATGTGTGGCTGGGCAGTTTGACAATGCATTTTGACGGACCGTAGGAATTTTGACAGTTCATCAAAGTGAGCGTGGAATTGCCCGATGGGATTTTAAGTTACGATTATATATTTCATTTCACCTCATTTGAGCTCATTATTTCTCCAAATCAGATCCTAGGGCTCTCCAAAACCCTCTCTACAAGTCCATAAACTAATCTAAGACAAAATCCAAGAAAATCTAAGAGAATCAAGAGATTCAAGTGCTAAGAAGCTTGCTACGGTTTGTGGAACTCAAGATTTCCTATAGTGTTGATGTTGGAGACTTTACTTTAGTAGAGTAAGTTGATCCAAGTCTTGTTCTTGAGTGTTTAAGGTAAGATTTCACATCTTTTACATATGGTTAAGGTTGTTTGATTGTTATACCATGTATTAGTGCTTACGCGCAGCAAGCGGGCTTGGACAAGGAGGAAAAATGCGCTTTTGGGAGGATTTGGATGAAGTAGTGGGAGGTTTACAGCCTACTGAGAAGTTATTCATAGGAGGAGATTTCAATGGACACACTAGGTCCGTTTTGAGGGGTTATGATGATGTGCATGGGGGTTTTGGCTTCGGAGACAGAAACAGGAGGAGTCTTACTTTTGGATTTCGCAAAGGCTTTTGGTTTAGTGGTAGCCAACTCGAGGTTCCCAAAGAAGGAGGAGCACTTGGTAACCTTCTGTAGCTCGTTGGCTGCGATGCAGATAGACTATTTGCTCCTTAGAAAAGATGATAAAGGTCTGTAAAGACTACAAGGTCATTCCGAGTGAGAATCTTACGATCCAACATAAGCTATTGGTGATGGATTTGGAGCTAAAGGGGAAAAAGAAGAAGAGGGTCGTGGATGATCGGTCGAGGATAAGGTGGGGGAGTTTGACTCCGTCTAGCGCCCAAGAGATAGGGAGAAGTTGATGGTTTTAGGGGCATGGGAGAGTAGGGGCGATGCGGCCAGTATGTGGAATAGGATGGCCAGTTGCATTAGAGAAGTAGCTAGAGAGGTACTGGAGCTCTCGAGAGGTCGCCGTGGTAGGCACCGAGGGGATTGGTGGTGGAACAGAGAAGTCTAAGGGAAGGTGAAAGCAAAGAAACATGCATATGCAAAGTTGATAGACAGTAAGGATGATGAAGAGAAGCAGACGAATAGGGAAAAGTATAAGATGGCGGGAAAGGAAGCAAAGTTGGCAGTTTTGGTAATAAAAACGGCAGCTTTTGAACGTCTTTGTGCAGAACTAGAGGATATAGGCGGGGATAAGAAGTTGTTCAGGCTGGCCAAGGTGAGAGAAAGAAAGTCACGCAATCTGGATCAAGTGAAGTGCATCAAGAATGAGGCTGGCAAAGTGTTGGTGGAGGAAGCAATCATTAGACGAGGATGGCAATCGTACTTCCATAAACTCTTGAACGAAAAAGGGGACAATGACATTGTGTTGGGAGATTTGGAGTACTCTGAGAGGCATCGCAATTTTGGGTATTATAGGAGTATAAGGGTTGATGAGGTTAAGGGTGTTGTTCATAGGATGCGCAGGGGAAGAGCGACACGACCTGATGAGATTCCTGGGGAATTTTGGAGATGTGCAGGCAGGACAGGCCTGGAGTGGCTGACTGGATTGTTTAATGTCATTTTCAAGATGGCGAAGATGCCCGAAGAATGGAGGTGGAGTATAATGATTCCTTTGTACAAGAACAAGGGCGACATTCAAAGATGCAACAACTATAGAGGTATGTCTTAAGCCACACCCTTGGCTATGAAAGTGTGGGAAAGGGTGGTAGAGATAAGGGTGAGGTGAGGCGTGTCTATTTCAGAGAACCAGTTTGGATTCATGTCAGGGCGCTCTACTACAGAAGCCATTCATATTGTTAGGAGATTGGTGGAGCAGTATAGGGAGCGGAAGAGGGACTTGCACATGGTATTGATCGACCTAGAGAAGACTTACAACAGAGTGCCAAGAGAGATTTGATGGAGATGCTTGGAGGCTAAAGGTGTTCCTGTGGCATACATTAGAGCGATCAAGGACCTATATGATGGAGCCAAGACAAGGGTAAGGACAGTAGGAGGAGACTCGGAGTAGGAGGAGACTCGGAGCACTTCCCAGTTCTGATGGGTTTGCATCAGGGATCAGCTCTTAGCCCGTTTCTATTTGCCTTGGTAATCGATGATTGACGTGACAAATTCAAAGTGAGGTGCCATGGTATATGTTGTTCGCGGATGATATAGTCTCTCATAGCGGAGTTAACGCTAAGCTAGAGGGTTGGCAGCAGACGTTGGAGTCTAAAGGATTCAAGTTGAGTAGGACCAAGACAAAGTACATGGAGTGCATGTTCAGTGGTGTACCAAATTAGACTAATGTGGAAGTAAGGCTTGGTACCCAGATCGTCCAAAAGAAAGAAAGTTTCAAGTACTTTGAGTCTATTATACAAGAAAATAGGGATATCGATGATGATGTCACTCATCGTATTGGTGCAGGGTGGATGAAATGGAGGCTCGCTTCTGGTGTGCTGTGTGACAAGAAAGTGCTACAAAAACTTAAGGGCAAGTTCTAAAAAGTGGGGTTAAACCGACTCTATTGTACGGGGCAGAATATTGGCCAGTCAAGAACTCTCATGTGCAGAAGATGAAAGTCATGAAAATGAGAATGTTGTGGTGGATGTGTGGGCACACTAGGAGAGATAGGATTAGGAATGGAGACATCCGGGACAAGGTGGGAGTGGCATCGGTAGAGGACAAGATGAGGGATGTGAGGCTAAGATGGTTTAGGCATGTGAAGAGGAGAGACACAGATGCCCCAGTGGGGAGGTGTGAGAGGTTAGCTATGGACGGTTTCAGAAAAGGTAGAGGTAGGCTAAAGAAGTATTAGGGAGAGGTAATTAGACAGAACATGGCGCAGTTTCAGCTTACCGAGGACATGACCTTAGATAGGAGGTTGTGGAGGACTCAGATTAGGAAAGAAGACTAGTAAGGATAGTAGGTAGTCTCACTTATTCTTTCGCACTAGTGGTCGAAGTTTTGCTCTATCATTTATTGCCCTTTGATTTCTGCTTATATTTGTTGGGTCTTGTCTTTTTAGATTGTTTTATCATGACTTCTTCGCGTTGTTTCTTATTTTCGCATTACTCTGATATACTTATCTGTATCTGGTTCTTTTGTCTTATTTTCTCTTGAGCCGAGGGTCTTTCGGAAATAGCCTCCCTACCTCCCAAGGTAAGGGTAAGGTCTGCGTACACTTTACCCTCCCAGATCCCACATTGTGGGATTTCACTAGGTATGTTGTTGTTGTTGTTGTTGATTGTTATACCATGTGGGTAAAGGAAGAAAAGTGAAAATAGAGTTCAAGTGTGAACTTGAGGATATTATGAGCTACAGGTTAACTTGAATTGTAATTCTTGGCATTTTATGAGTATAATATTGTTGTGGGTGATACTAATGATGTTGAGGAAGTATTGTACATAAGTATATATATGGTGTTGTGTTGTAGCTATTGTAATGAATGATCATGAAAAGGAGTTTTGGGGATTGGATGATGCTTAACTTGAATGAAACCTCTTGATTATGGTATTGTTAATAATGTCATTGTTGTTTGGGAGTTGTTTTGGAATTTGGTAAAAGTAGATGAAATAAGATAAATGATGCCCAATTTTTGCTAGCTTACGAATTATACTAGCTTGGACTTGAGAGTGCCTTTGAGACCTAACCTTGCTATGAACCCTCTTAAATGTAGATCCTTCGGGCTTCGGAGGAGAACGTTAAGTAGCTAAGAAGACACAAAGGTATGTAAGGCTAACCCTTCCTTCTTAAGGCATGATTCCGTTGTTGTACACCTATTCATGAAATTCACCATGTCTTCCATGACGCCTCCATTTCTAGAAGTGTTAAGGCTCCTAAGTCTTGATACTCCTATGATATTGTTGATCTCATCCTACGATAGTTGGTCCTCTAAGGAAAGATATAGTGATGATGATGTTGATGATACCTATGTACTCCTATGTATATATATGTACGGCTATGTGGTAATACCGAGCTTATGTGGCCGGGTATGATATCTATTGCTCGCGCACCACTACAGTTGGGTACGTGTAAGACCGAGCCTTGTTATGGCCGGGTATGTATGACACCGAACCTACATAGTTGGGTATAGTACTACTATATGTATATGTGTATGTATGGAAGGTTTTCATTAGAAAAAGGGTAAATAAGTGTAATGAACATCTCAAGGGGTATAAGTGGTTCTTCTACCCCCTGTTATCCTTTATGCTTTCATAATGTTATTATTTATGCCTTACATACTCAGTACATTATTCGTACTGACGTCCTTTTATTTGTGGACGATCCTCCCCTTGGCAGGGGG
>NC_081350.1:68223520-68252797 GCF_029784015.1 Lycium ferocissimum | reverse complement strand
ATTGATTAAAAGGGTTGAATAAGGTTACAATAAAGAATAAGTATTCACTCCCGGGGATTGATGATTTATTTGATCAGTTACAGGGTACCAGATGTTTCTCGTAGATAGATTTAAGATCAGGGTATTACCAGGTGAGGGTTAAAGAGGAAGACATTCCAAAGGCAGCTTTCAGAACCAAATACGATCACTTCGAATTTCATGTAATGTCGTTTGGATTAACATGCATCGGTTGTATTCATAGATTTGATGAACAGCGTATTAAGGCCCTTCTTAGACCTATTCATGATTATGTTTATCATTGATGATACACGTATACTATCACACTCTAAAAGGTAGCGGCATGGCACCCGACCCAGCGTAATGACGAGTCTTTCGGGACATACCTTTGTATAACCATAGAATCGTTATCTTAGCCTATGATAATACGTAACTGATCGTAAGACGATACTTGTATACAGAAAGGCCTTGTACATAGAATGACACATGCATGACCATACATATATACATAAACATAAGCTAGCCGATAAGGCTGTTATCAGTATCCGTGAATGACACATAGCCGACAAGGCCATAACGTGAACATCATACTTACAGAGATCATTACAGATATCATTACCCACTATAATGTCTATGAGCCTCTAAGGTTATACATACATAATGTATTGGATGGGACAGGGCCCCGTCATACCCAAAAAGGACACATATGCATAACGTATAGACATGACATATACCGAGCAAGCCCGACACAAAGGCACCTGCTGACGATCCCCTGAAGCTGGCAATCCTATTGAGGAGGTCTTGTGCTCTATCCCACGAAGTCTCCCGCAGGACGAAACGCCCCCGTGAAGTGGGACCGCGCACAGAATAGAGTACTGATTATGTAAGACATGAATGTAAGGCATACGTAGGACATATGTATAAACATGAATAAAGGAGGACATTAGTGACCCGTGACATCTGAAGAATGTACAATACGCAATGCATGAGTTTTCAAAAATCATTTTCATATGCAAGTATACATATATATAATATATAAATATAATAACGTACCTGGCCCTAAAGGGACTTGGTGTGTATAACATCATCATCATATCATCATATCGTATCATATCCTCCCGCGTCAGGGGAAACATCATCATATCATAGCATGCCCAAGCCTTTTCACATCTACGTGTTTCCCAAATGACTATAGCGCAACGTGGTGTAGTAAAATAGTGCAATACATACATACATATATATATATATATATATATATATATATATATATATATATATATATGTAAAAAATCATGAGGAGCCAACGAAAGTGGCATCGGGCCTTTCGGAGTGACGTAAGGTCGTAACCTCCGAATATATTATGGAACTCAAGTGGAAGCCAAGAAAAGACACAATAGAAAGTTATCATAATAACGTCATCTAAATCATTCATAAAAATACATCACAATGACTAGGAATCAATCAACATATTAGCAAGGAATATTTATATCATAGTGGAGCAAATGGAGTGGAGTATTACGCTATGCACGCTAGTGGGTTCTAAGATTCGTGCCAAAGAAATAGAGATATAGCGACACCTTGCATACCTTATCTGCCACGTTGTCACTCGAACGAGTTCCATATTCTGATGATTGCCCTTTCACCTGAACCTATATCAAAAGGCGAACCCTTAGTCATGTTCCAACGTTAACTTATACTAATGGTATATTGAAGGAAAATTTGGGTAGCATTTTCTCTGTTTCTACTACGTTTCCAAGTTTACAACAACAACCAACCCAAAACATCAATAAACATAAATTAACTTAGTTTAGTCATTCAATTCATCTTTACAACAACTCAAATACCACCTTCGTCTCAATTTCGCTTAATTCGCGTTAACCGCATAATTATAACCTGGATTAACTTTAATCATTTCATGAGAAGGGAGGAATTTACCTTAATTGAACTTAGTCAGCCTCTGGTATTGCCTATATCCCGAAATCACACTCCCCCAACTCAATACAAAGACAAATACGAAGCCCACAGAGTAAGCACGTACCTTCCCGAGCCACTTTGCATTAGATTCTTTTGTAGTCTTGATCCCAATGCTAAGGGGTGTTTGGATAGGGGTTTATTACCTTATATTCTAAGAAATGGTCTTCCTCCACCTTACTTCACTTTGACGAAGCCGCGACAAAATGGAACGACGAGATCGAAGTAGAGAAAAAGAGACCAAAATTCGTACGTTGTTCTTTGAGGAAGATTACATTCTTTTCTTCCTTGGGATAAAGAAAACACTCTTGTTTTTGTTTGTTTGCAATGGTACACGTTATTAAATCTCCAAGAAGTGAAAATATGTTGTTGTTGCTGAAGATACATATACATACTTCGAACATCATTTATATACAACAATTAGATAGGACATAACTAGTCCTTCTCCTTACACGTGTGGATCTATGGCCCATAAATTGTAATTAAATATTAAAGTGTGCCACCACTTATGTTATGCATGCACACATGTCACCTACCTACCACCTATCTATGTGAAAGTTATCCAATGATTTTCATTACTTTATTTATTTTCAATACAGACCCCCGACTTAATCAATTATACACATTGTTAATTTGTTGGTCTCAATTCACTTAAATGGTACCTATTTTTAACATACTTCATATGCTCATTATTATATTCATGTGGCATGGCACTAGCCCATAGCCCCATTTGCACCACATAAAATATTATTTGCAATCATCGTCGTCACACTCTTCCATCTTAAATCATTTCGGAACTTCATTATTTTTGTACACCGTGCTCTTGCTTTCCACGCTTGAATGTGACCAAATCTTCTGAGCTCGAGTAAATTTTCTCATGTTGGATGGTTTGATTTCCTAGTCCAAAAATATGGGGTATTATAGCTTGGACTGTTTTAATTCAAATCAAAGTCGAATCTCGATGAAACTTATTTTCTTCGATTCTTTTAACTTCTAATCGTACTAGTACTCATCGAACATGAATTTAACTTCTTGGTAAGTATTCTTTAAAGTTCGTACCACTTGTGGACTCAAGGATGCTCTCATTCTACAAGCATACGTCGAGGGGTATATGACGTACTTAGTTCTCGAAGGGCTCGATGTAACATTCTCCCCCCCTTAAGAACATCCTCGAATGTTAAGGTACATGAGGTATATTCATATTCTTTTGATTTCTATAGAAATTTTGGAGAGTTCCTGTTGTATTTTAGATTCTCCCGACATTAGCATACCGCAAGTCCCGATCTAAAAGTCATCCAGAGCTCCATCATCATTCTATGCACATGCATTTTTATCATGGCAAGATTCACTATGGGTGTTGTATTCTTGAATAGTACCAGTCTCATTTCGTACCTTACGAGTTAGCTTCGGTAGAGCAAAAATTCATAATGCTTCCATTCCTAACAATTGTGTTTAACACCCACATACTTAGGACCTATGTTGCGGAATCTCCATGTTATTTCAGCTTCCTATATTTCAGCTTATACTTCTTCCAATAATAAAGTTAAGATTTCGTCTTTATATGGCTCATCTGCTGTTTTCGGAATAGCTCGCTCAACTTTCTCTTTTTGTGATCTCACCGCATAGTGTCCCTTGTATTAGCAGTCTTGAAGTCTTTCGTTGTAGAGTTACTTTTTTCTCCTACTAGTTAATCTAAGGCCAAGCGTATCCTATGAGATCTCTTACCTTCCTTTAACACCTTAGTGCCTCCTTGTTCATAACTAGGCGTTCTTAGTGTACTATTTACCTTGCGATCCCTTTACCTTGCTTATTGGTGCTAATCTCCTTGAATCAACATCTTTCTGACTATCCTTACCTTTATGGCCTTTGCTCCTCGGGTACACCATTGTCCAATTCTTGTTTCTTTTCCATTCCCCTTTTATTGCGATCCCGTCGCGTACACTTATGTATCCTCTTCCTTTCTGCTTTATGGTTTGCTATCCTTTTTCACATTGTTCTGACCTTGTTGTGGTCTATTGGGCGCAATTTTGGTTTGTTGGGCATACATCGCTTATGTGGGTACATACATCACACTATGGGGTTCCTATATCTCTCAAGTGTTTAGCGAGGCATATGCGTTTTTTACTTCTTTCTCTTCATCGTGCTCATATTTCTTGCATGACGATGTGTGCTCGTAATATTGGCTGTTGCGAACGGCGTATAAGGGTCTTTTCTTCATTGCATATCAATATGCTTTCTCACGTCTTATTGTTGTCTCTTTTATCCTTAGATAATCATCTCCTTACGATGAATTCTTGGTAGCCAGGTTTTGATGCAATCTCTGACCTGACAAGTAGTCCTGATTTAACTTACTTGCTCGGACTAGCACTCTTTTGGTACCTTCGAAGATGGTCATTCTATCACGACGTTTATAACATTTAATAGCTTGCCTCACTATCTATCGTGCCGCTTGTCCTAAGTCAAAATTCCGCTTACGTAGTTAATTCCATATAACTTCCATAGAATTCCTCTGTTCGTGTAGTTTACATATGAGGTTATTTCTGCCCACGATTCTTTGTCATTGTCGCACTTCAATTCCTTTGTTAACATTCCTTTATACTTACTTGCCTTGATCACTATACAATGAATCCATTAACATCCTATCTCATAGTGGTTCACGAAACTTGCTCGAGATATCCCTAGTGTTACAAATCCTCATTTCGGTTCATCCTTACTGCCAAGTAGCCCTAATTCCACACTTGACTTGTATTTAAATCCATCGAAATTCACATTGCATACTTGAAATGTCGCACTACTCTTCCTTCTGTTCTTCTCATTCTCGACGCGCTTTTACTTCGTACCACAGGTAACTAGGAATTACTTCTAACTTCCTTTTTGTCTGGGTAATTGGGAATAAAGTAAAATTCGAGTCTCTAGGCCCGGCATCATCAAAATAAGCGAAAGGGTGAAACAACACATCATGTTGCCTTTGTTAGTAGCATTCCACATCTTAATTGTTGGTTGAACGGTATCGAAACTTCGCTATCATTGCCTCGGTCTCTCTTTTCAATCTTAAAGTCCTAGACCTTTCATCTAGCAAATAATGTTGGCATTTCTAGGTCCCAATATACATACATGCATATAATATAAGTAATTTCAATAGAGTGATTTAGTATAACCTGTAGGCGGTCTGCCCCGATCCTGAATGTGAGAGCTTCTGTTAGATGCACTGCAAAGCGGGATCCTCTTATTCTCATCAACTACTCTCCTCCTCATGTCCTGACTATCCTATTCATCCTGTATGTACCTCATAACATATACTGGCGATCCCTAATTAACAGACGCCTAAGACTTAGGACTATCTGGTTCCTCTGTCACGCTAACATTCGTAACGGCCCTAATAAAGTGCTGTACCATGGGGGAAGCTGGAGGTGTAAACTCCTGCTTTGCTCCCGTGACATCTGCGCTAAACAGGCCTGAAGGTGAGACTAAAACCTATGGTGGGGTCATTTCTAAAATCGCTCGGATAGGCGTCTCATAGGAGCCCTCAGATGGATCCTCCTCAACAGAGGTCATAATCTCAGAAGGGTCCGACTCAATGCTGATCTCCAAGGAGTCCGTTGCAGATGATAATTTCTGTGAGGTTTGTCTCAATTGTATAACTTACGTCCCTCCTTTCTTATGCAACCTCTCGACCTACATCGGTGGGTGGCGTTGGTCTAATATCAACCCTTGGGGCCTTCTCCACGCTCTTAATAGCTAAAACTTTTCTCTTCATTCGCAATACTGCAAACCGAAACAAATGGATCACGAACAAATTTTTCTACGTTTTTGGCTCTATCGCACGATCTAGATCATGAAGAAAGGAAGTATTCCAAAATGTCCTGTAGCCTCCTGTTTATAAGTATGGCACGCTTCATAGCCATAAATAAGACTCTACTAGACACGACTCATAGACATCCCTAGGACTGACCTGCTCTGATACCACTTTGTCACACCCCGACGAGGGGCATGACAGGTACCTGACCCTAGTGACCGAGCACCTTCTGACATACATTATATAGCTATAGAATTGTTATCTTGGCCCATGATAATACGTAACTGATCGTAAGACGATACCTGCATACAGAAAGGCCCTGTACATAGAATGACACATGCATTACCATACATATATACATAAACATAAGCTAGCCGACAAGGCTGCTATACGTATCCGTGAATAACACATAGCCAACAAGGCCATAACATGAACATCATACTTACTGAGATCATAACTGACATCAATACCGACTATACTGTCTATGAGCCTCTACGAGTACATATACATAACATACTGGATGGGACAGGGCCCCGTTGTACCCAAAAAGGACACATATGCATAACGTATAGACATGACATATACCAAAAGCGCAAGCCCGCCACAAAGGCACTTGCTGACGATCCGCTAAAGCTAGAAATCCTACCGAAGAGGTCCTGTGCTCTATCTCGCAGGACCTGCAGCACGAAATACCCGTGAAGAAGGACTGTCAGTACGAATAGAGTACTGAGTATGAAGGCGGGAATGTAAAACATACGTAGGAAATAAGTATAAACATGAACAAAGGAGGACATTAGTGACCTGTGACATCTAAAGAACTTACAATGTGCAATGCATGAGTTTTCAAAAATCATTTTCATATGCAAGTATACATATATATAATATATAAATATAATAACGTACTATGCCGTAATGGGACTTGGTGTGTATAACATCATCATCATATCATCATATCGTATTATATCATCCCGCGTCCGGGGCATCCTGTGGCCGGGGAAACATCACCATATCATAACATGCCCAACTCAGTGGTGTGCACATCAACGTGCCTACACGGCCGACTATAGCGCAGCACGATGTAGTAAAATAGTGCAATATATATATATACATACATATAACGCATGAGGAGCCAACGAAAGTGACATCGGGCTTTTCGGAGTGACGTAAGGTCGTAACCTCCGAATATATTATGGAATTCGCGTGGAAGCCAAGAAAAGACTCGATATGAACTAATCATAATAACTTCATCTGAATCATTCATAAAAATACATCACAATGACTAGGAATCTATCAAAGATATTAACAATGAACATTTATATCATAGTGGAGCAAATGGAGTGGAGTATTACGCTATGCATGCTGGTGGGTTCTAAGAATTGTACCAAAGAAATAGAGATAAAGTGAAACCTTACATACCTTATCTTCCATGTCTTCACTCGAATGAGTTCCGTAGTCCGATGCTTGCCCTTTCACCTGAACCTATATCAAAAGGCAAACCCTTAGTCATGTTCCAATGTTAACTTATACGAATGGTATATTGAAGGATAATTCGGGTTATGAAAATTTGGGTAGCATTTCCTCTGTTTCTATTACGTTTCCAAGTTTACAACAACAACCAACCCAAAACAACAATCAACATAAATTAACTTAGTTTAGTCATTCAATTCATCTCTACAACAACTTCAATACCACCTTCGTCTCAATTTCGCTTAATTCGCGTTAACCTTGTAACTATAACCTGGATTAACTTTAATCATTTCATGAGAAAGGAGGAATTTACCTTAATTGAACTTAGTCAGCCTCTGGTATTGCCTATATCCCGAAATCACACTCCCCCATCTTGATACAAAGACAAATACGATGCCTACAGAGTAAGCACGCTTCTTCGAACCACTTTGCATTAGATTCTTGTGTAGTCTTGATCCTAATGCTAAGGGGTGTTTGGAGAGGGGTTTATTACATTATATTCTAAGAAATACTCTTTCTCCACCTTATTCACTTTGACGAAAGTCGCGACAAAATGGAACAAAGAGATCGAAGTAGAGAAAAAGAGACCAAAATCCGTATGTTCTTTGAGGAAGATTACATTCTTTTCTTCCTTGAAATAAAGAAAACACTCTTGTTTTTGTTTGTTTGCAATGGTACACGTTATTAATTCTCCAAGAAGTGAAAATATATTGCTGTTGCTAAAGATACATATACATACTTCAAACATCATTTATAGACAACAATTAGATAGGACATAACTAGTCCTTCTCCTTACACGTGTGGACCTATGGCCCATAAATTGTAATTAAATATTAAAGTGTGCCACCACTTATGTTATGCATGCACACATGTCACCTAACTACCACCTATCTATGTGAAAGTTATCCAATGATTTTCATTACTTTATTTATTTTCAATATAGACCCCCGACTTAATCAATTATACACATAGTTAATTTGTTGGTCTCAATTCACTTAAATGGTACCTATTTTTAACATACTTCATATGCTCATTATTATATTCATGTGATATAGCACTAGCCCATAGCCCCGTTTGCACCACATAAAATATTATTTGCAATCATCATGGTCACAGTCTTTCATCTTAAATCATTTCGGGACTTCATTCTTTTTGTACACCGAGCTCTTGATTTCCACGCTTGAATGTGACCAACTCTTCCGAGCTCGAGTAAATTTTCTCATGTTGGATGGTTCAATTTCCTAGTCCAAAAATACGAGGGATTATAGCTTGGACCGTATTTCATTCAAATCAAAGTAGAATCTCGACGAAACTTACTTTCTTCGATTCTCTTAACTTCTGATCGTACTAGTACTCATCTAACATGAATTTTACTTCTTGGTACGTATTCTTTAAATTTCGTACCACTTGTGGACTCAAGGATGCTCTCATTCTATGAGCTTACGTCGAGGGGTATATGACGTACTTAGTTCTCAAAGGGCGAGTAACATATACTTTTGATCAGAGACAAAGCATGCAGATCATTTACGTGTTGTCCTTAAAGTTCTTAGGGCTCTGAAGTTGTATGCAAATTTTTGTAAATGTGTGTTTGGTTGAATTCGCTGGCATTTCTGGGGTATATTATTTCAGATGAGGGCATCAGGATTGATACACAGAAGATAGAAGCAGTGAAGACTTGGCTGAGACCCAGGACACCTATGGAGGTTTGTAGTTTTCTGGGCTTGGCAGGTTATTATAGGAGATTCGAAGAGGGATTTTCTTCCCATTCTGCACCACTCACATAGCTGACTCAGAAATTAGCTAAGTTCTAGTAGACCGATGCTTGTGAGTGCAATTTTCAAGAGTTGAAGAACAGATTGACTTTGACAACAGTTCTGACCCTTCCAGAGGGATCGGAGGGCTATGTTATTTATTGTAAAGCTTTAGGTGTTGGGTCAGGTTGTGTGTTGATGCAGCACGGTAAGGTTATAGCTTATGCTTCGAGGAAGTTGCGGAAGCACGATAAGAATTACCCAACCCATGATCTATAGTTAGCCGCGGTGATTCATGCATTGAAAATAGGGAGGCATTACTTATATGGTGTTCATGTTGATATCTATATGGACCATAAGAGCCTTCAGTATATCTTCAAGCAAAAAGAGTTGAATGTGCGTCAGAGGCCATGGTTGGAGCTACTAAAAGATTATGATGTCGATATCTTGTATCATCCTGGGAAGGCGAAAGTAGTATTCGATGCCCTTAGCAGTAGATCCATGGGTAGCTTATCTTATGTTTAGCCAAAGAAAAGAGAGCTAGTTCATGAACTTCAGCAGTTAGCTAGCCTAAGAGTTCACTTATTGGACTCGGGCGATGTAGGGGTTACTATTCAGGATTCAGCAGTCTCATCTTTGGTAGCCAAGGTTAAGGAGCGCCAGTACGAGGATTTTATGTTAGTTTATTATAGAGATACTGTTCCTCAGAAGGAGAAGACACCATTTGAGATTACTGTTGATGGAGTTCTCAGATATCGAGGCAGACTATGTGTCCTTGATGTTGCAGGATTACGTCGTCATATTATGGGAGAGGCCCATTAATCTCGTTATTCTATTCATCCAGGGACAATGAAGATGTATCATAATATTAGGGAATTTTGCTGGCGGGACAGAATGAAGAAAGATATAGACTAGTTTATAGCTCGGTGTCCTAACTGTCAGCAGGTGAAGATTGAGCATTAGAAGCCCAGTGGATTATTGCAGGCTATTGAGATTCTGACTTGGAAGTGGGAAGAAATTTGTTACGCCCTGTATCTTCGAAGAGCACTTATCAAATTTGAAACATAAGTACGTTGAGTTAGGGTTAAGTAAAACCACTTTGGAATATAAGGATCAAGCATTATTAAGTATATTTAATGAGTCAAGGATGTATATAAGGTATAACGGATGGTTTTATAAGGAAATGAGTGGAAGAAATGAAGTAGTACGACTTTGGGGAAAGGATGGGTAATGTTTGTGTGAAAATTCTGGTTCAACTTGGGGGACGAATATCTCTTAGCATATGAAGTGTTTTAAGGTGAAACAAAAGCCTAAAATGAAGTTCGTCGAGTCTAGTTTCTAACGCAATGAACTGCTCATCGAGTGTACATTGTAGCAGAGAATTATGGGCATTACAAGTTCGGCTGATGGAGCAGAAACGCGTGCTACAGTACTGCTACAGTAAGGGGTAAATTGCTACAGTGACCCCGACCCGAATTTGACCCTATATAAAGGGTAAAAACCCTTTTTTTTCACCAGATTTTCCCAGAAATTTCCAGAAAATTGAAGAGAGAGAGAGAGAGGGGATCACAAAGTGAGCAATTTTCAAGCGACGGAGTATTAATCGAAGCTCGGATAAACGCATGAATGTGATTCTAGTATGATTTTGCGGTGGATTCAAGGTGGATATTGAAGATATCTCTATTTCAACAAGAATAAGGTCTGAATCTCCTATTATTAATGTTAATTTTTATTTATTTACGGAGATAAAGTCGTTAAATAATTGTATAGCGAGTTGGTTGGTTATGGAAATTGGGAAATATCGTGTGGGATGTTTTATGGTACATATTGGTGTTGGAAATGATGTTATTGTCGTTGTTGTTGTTGTTGTTGTTGTTGTTGGTTGCTGAATTATAATTTCGGGCTAGGCATATAAACCGGGAGATCTTTAGAAATTTCAGCAGATTCTAGAAAGAGTTAATTTGAGGGCTTAAGACAAGCCTACGAAGATGAGTCTAACAGTAGTATAAATTTTCTTTAATATAGATTTACGAGCCTGGGAGGCCAAGCATTGAATAGTTAAAGTTAAGGCAACCAAAAAGGTATGTTAAGGCTCGTCCCTTTCTTTCAAAGGCATGATTCCTATGTTACGATTTCATAAATGCTTCCATAACTTCTTTGTTTTCAAAAGTTAGAAGTCGATGATTCCAAGGCATGATTCCTTTCCCGATAACCCATAAACGTTTTTCGAAATGTCCGTATTTTCCAAAACTAATTTTGTAATTAAGCTTTTATGAATACAACGACGGACATGTTTTTATCATGATGACAATGATGCCAAAGATGAGAATATTTTCTACTGTGACTATGATGCGAACGATTTCATGTTTAAAGGTTCCAAGTTATGATTTCAATGACAATATGAGAATATTGAGCTATTTCTTGATCCTCAATTTTATTCCTTGATAATGACTCTATTTTCTAAAGACTTCAAAGTATATGAATTGACGCCTTATGAGATTTATGATCTTATTCTATGTTCTCTTAATGCTATTCTTCATTGATAGTCTCACCTTATAATAATTGTTCCTTCAAGGTGAGACAAAACCATGATGATTATTCCATAATATAATCGGAGGTTACCGGCCTTACGTCACTCCGATAGATACATGATCTTCTTTGGGCTCTCCTGCATGCTGCTTATATGATATATGTATATGATATATGTATATGCATATGGGGAATATGGGGAAAAAGGGAGTGGCGCTATAGACGCATGACCACCTGATCAGTTGGTGTAACTTATCATCCCGGACGCGGGATGCCCGAACGCGGGACACATTTGGTTAAATGGATCGGAGCCGACGCCTCGGCATATTTTCTGTATATATAAAAAAAAATGTTTTTCAAAGAAAGCTAGCATGCATGGCATCCTCCCTAAGAGGCACTCACATGTACAGGTTACTCTTTTATCTCACGATATGCTCTATATTTCCATTCTGTTATTTTTCATACTTTACATCCCTTACTATGTTACTATTCATGCCTTACATACTCGGTGCATTATTCGTACTGAGGTTCCTTCTTATGGATGCTGCATTCATGCCCGTTGGACCAGGTAGCCAGTCAGACGATTCGCAGCAGTAGGACCTCCCTTCAGTGGCAGTCAGTACGCTCCATTGATCCGGAGCTACAACCCTTTGGGTATGCTATTCTGTTACGTACATATATGGGTACGGCAGGGCCTTGTCCTGTCATTTCTACACTTTGTACTCCATAGAGGTCTGTAGACAGTGATATGTAGTTGGATGTTATGCAGCCTCGTCAGCGTTTATTTTGTTGTACAGTATATATGTGTCGGCCAAATCGGCTCGCGCCGTTACTCTCAGTGCTTATGTTTATATGTATGTGTTGGTCGTGAGTTCCCGGTGCAGTGTCTCTTATGTTGATTGTTCGGGAAACAGTATAGCTCAGTTACAAATTGTGTACGAGCCCAGGATAGTCAGTGAGAAGTAAATGCAAGCATAGGAGTGCTTGGCCAGTAGTGGTCGGGCACTTGTTACGGCCCATCGGTTTGGGTCGTGACAAAAATCGTCTCGAGCGGTTCATCCTAGGGATTGTCTACGGACCGTGTCCAGGTAGAGTCTGTTTATGGGTGTGAAGCCGGCCACACTTATAAACAGGAGGGTGCAGGGCATTTAGGAATCATTGACCTTTCTTTCTATCTTAGATTGTGCGATAGAGCCAGAGTCTAGGAGAGATCGTTTCTGACCCCTTTTCCTGTAGAAAAGTGCAGACTGACGAAAGATGAAGAGATCAGCCTTAGACAGTGGGATTGCTAAGAAGGCCTCCAGAGTTGATCCAGGACCTCAGGCTCCAGGACCGAGCAAGAGGAGCCTCGGTTATTCCGGTTGAGGCCCGATCCTTCGGAGGACCCAGCAACGATTCCTCCAGAGTTTTTGACTTCCAGAGAGGAGGACCCTACAGGGGACAGTTATGACACAGATCCGTCCGAGTATTAGTCTGGGACACCGGAGGAGGAGATTCCCGAGGTCGTAATAGCTGCTCCTATGGCAAAGCACTACGCCAGACCAGCCTCCCCAGTGAGTGTTACGGATTACTCTAGCCCTTTATCCTGGCCATCGGTAAATCAGAAGTTGCCCGGTTATTTATATCCCTCGGACTCAGATGAGAGAGATGATGAAGGCTAGGCGAGCGGATGGTGGGTAGACGATGACAAGGAGCACACTTCACCTTATAGTCCACCAGATCAGACTAGAGACCGATCGGCTACAGGTATATGAGTCCTTATTGGAATTTCTATATATGTGCATTTGCGGTAGATTATTATTTAATAGTGGCGAGCGGAAACCCAAAGAGGCCGATAACCGAGTATTTATAAGTAACGGTGACCAAGGTGTGTTCGCTACTATTGGGAATCTGGAAATCTAGGACGGAAAGTAGTCATACATACAGATGAAAGGTGAATATTAAGAATTAAAAAGGCCAAAATAGTAATTGTGTAGTCGGAAGAGTAAGAGACCCTTTCTAATTCGGAGGGAGATGCGTTACGAGAACGTTTTGGAATGCATCAAGACTTGACTTGCTTTAGATTATGTGTTGAAGGTCATGCGATGAGGTGGATATGATTATACTAGCATTAACGCACTGTATTTCATCAGAGTTTCTAGGTTAAGCGTGCTGGGGTGAGAGAAATACTATGATGGGTGACCCCCTGGGAAGTGTATAAAAAGTCCTATAAATTTAGATATAAGAGGCAAATGAGAAGCTAGAGCAGCCTAAGGGAGATTGGAGTATGCGGCGTGGTTGGAGACCTTAAGAGGTCGCGTAAGACGAGGCGGACTAGACCGGTGAAGAGGAAGAAGGTGTATCACAGCTCTAGAACTAGGGTGAGTTTGAATAGCGATTGGAGATATTTTGTAAGCGAGATGGTAGTAATTATATATACATATACATATGATATCCCATACGTGGCTATATCAGCGGGTAGGTGTATCCCGGAAACCAACGTTGCGGTATATGGAAGGCATTAATCGAACAGGGTAACGAAGTTCAAGTGGCCAAAAAAAAAATGGTACAAATGTTACAAGGTAAGTACAACTATTTTCACTACGGGTTAGGCTTGGAAGTTTTAATGTAATGACATACGGAAAGGAAAGAAAGTGAGTAGATGGAAGGTAAGGAGATCAAAATGTCGGAAAGAGTGAAAAGTAAGAAACATGAGTGAGTGAAGCCTCCAAGAGGGACGACGGGCAAGCACGGGACTATTTGGATAAAAAAAAATTGAAGGTAGGCATGTGAATTGGATAAAGTGTGGCAGTATGGAACAAAGAGGAATGTGTGGGGTCAGAGAATAGGCTTCGATAAGTGGAGCTAAAAGGATAGTGACCACGACGAGGAATGTGAAGTAAGAGAAAGAATGGTTAGGCCTTGCGATGATGTTAAGAGATTTCCAGCCCTTGAAAGGTATATAAAGGGATAAGGGTGTGGTCAAATTAACACGATTGCCTCGTACATGGACAAGCTTTCCAAAAAGATGACTTAAGAATAGAACGGATTTGCGCGTTTAAAGGAATATTTCACGAACATCAGAGCCAATACTACAAACAATAAGAGAAGAAAGGTGCTCGAGGAGGAAGAAACCCAAGGAAGGTTAAGGATGGAAGTAGGAAAGGTATACTAATGGGTTGGTTGAAGGAAGAGAGAGCATTTAGGAGTAAAGTAATGGCCGGAAATCTTTAACCATGGGAGTAAGAAGGATACTTTAACGAGTTGGCGGTAGGAAACCGATTACTCATCGAGGAAAGAATAAGGATGATGAGTCGACACAATTGATTAGAAAACTAATGACATGGAATAAGAATTCATGTGGCGACCGAGAGATTCGATCATAGAGGAAATGGAATGAAATGTAAGGAACGTGCATGGAAGACCACCCGGCCGTAGCATTAGAAAGATAGATAAAGGTTCGATGAACGAGGATAGAGAGAGTGTAAACTGTAAGAATTCTGTGCTAAGAGCAAAAGTAGCAGGACACTCGAAAAACTTAGACGCACAGCTGCAACACAAACGCGTAGTTAAGAGGGAATATGAGTAAGTGAGCTAAGCGGGTGAAAGGACTAGTAGTGGATGGAAGGGTATGGAAATGTAAAAAAAAATGATGATATAGACATACATGGAAGAAGAACTCAGGGAAAGAAGTTTTAGATATGTTATAAGCAAAGTCGGGAGAAAAATGAGGAGTAAGGTATAAGCGAAGACTTCATAAAGGACGTGGTGAATCCCGATGTCCCTATTAACTGGTGGGTCCAGGAAATCATTAGTCATAAAAGACAGGAGTGTGAAAAGACGGAAAAGAAGGCATCGGAGTTGGATCTAACCCTTATAAGTATTCCGATTAGATATAAGGTATGTAACTAGCAAGAAGATATACAAGTCAGACCATATGATGACGGAACCCCGGGCCTAAGAAGATCGTGAAGGGCGACAGATAATTATCGAAGATGACAGTTACTCCAAGGCTATGGGCGTATAAGGACCTCCTTAATAAGGGGGGAAAAACATACTAGATTTGAAAGGAACTATGACGTTTCAAGCTCCAGAAAAGGAGATTTATTAGCTTAGGGCCAGAGTTCGAGGCGTATTGCCATATCGGGAAGGTAACGGAATGAAGCAGAAACGAATTGACAATAAGTGTACCATGAGGCAGACATAGGGAGAAAGTATGGAAGATAACTCAAGAGAGCACTTTACGCCAAGATGAACTACGATATTTTTAGACCATGATTTGAATCCCTCGAATCGGGCAAAAATTGCGCCATACCTAATTATGCAGTGACATGCTCTAAAGGGTAATGAAAAGAGCAAGAAAGGTCTCTAAGCTAAATTTACAAAGGGTGTTAGAGAGGATGACGAACCCAAAGGACACTTGGGGTGACAATGACAATTGTAATAAAAGGAACAACGATTGGTAGTTTGGAAATTTTTGAAGGAAAGAAAAACGCGCTCCTATGAATGGAAATAAAAGAGTTCACCGGATATTAGAAAATAGTTCATGGACCACTAATTATACTGAATGTGAGAGCATATGCTATGGAATTATATGAACCATCAACGTGAAGCTATGCCCAACTACAATGGTAAGAGAGGCCACACCGAAAAGCCATAAGGAATAACGGCGACGAAACGATCGCCGATACAAGGAAATCGAAGATAAGTATACTTGTGTTGCAAGAGAGTCATAATAGAAGAATTGTCCTATGTACGGGATTGTATTGATAGATGTGAGGGAAGGAAGTAAAGAAAAAGTTGTAGCAGGAGCTCAAAGATGTTGCGAGCTATGAAATTAGTTGAACTCGGATTATAAGTTTTCCATGAGTGTAACTGGACTGCGAAGGATAATAAATGGCGAAGAAACATTACGCATATACATACTTCGGATAATGATATAACTGGCCTTAGAAAGGAACATAACCATTAGGTTCCCTAGCGACACAGTTATGCTGGGTAAACATTTGGAATGTAAGGGTAAAAGAGATGGCGACAAGGATGTAAGGATTAGAGAGCCTGACTAATGGACTACCAAAAAATTGGTACAGTGTATATCTAAGATCAACGGGTACAAAAAGGATAGCCCGAGATGGCACCGAAGGAGTAAACGCAAAGAGGGCGCCATAGAGAGAGAAAGGTAGCTGGCCACTAACAAGGAAACATGGAGCAAGAAAAAAAAAGAGCACTTACAGGACGATGAATAGTTATGGCACGGCAAGTCAAGACTACCATAATGGAGAAAGAACAAGAGCGGGATGCTAGTTAATTTCCGATCATATACATGAGGACAAAGAAGTGAAAGAAGATGACTGAAGGCAATAAAAGAGTCAAGAAAGAATGAGAAGGGATGGATCCAAGTTATAGTTTAAGCAAATGGTAATCGGACCCTAAAGGAAAAATAATTGTTCTAATGAATCAAAGATGGTGACGTGGGTTGGCGATACTGCAATATTCTAGAACGAATGTTTCAAGGGGGGGAAGGATATTACGCCCCGTATCTTCGAAGAGCACTTATCAAATTTGAAACATAAGTATGTTGAGTTAGGATTAAGTAAAACCACTTTGGAATATAAGGAGCAAGCATTATTAAGTATATTTAATGAGTGAAGGATGTATATAAGGTATACCGGAAGGTTTTATAAGAAAATGAGTGGAAGAAATGAAGTAGTACGACTTTGGAGAAAGGATGGGTAATGTTTGTGTGAAAATTCTAGTCCAACTTGGGGGACGAATACCTCTTAGCATATGAAGTGTTTCAAGGTGAAACAAAAGCCTAAAATGAAGTTCGTCGAGTCTAGTTTCTAACGCAATGAACTGCTCATCGAGGGACATTGGAGTAGAGAATTATGGACGTTACAAGTTCGGCTGACGGAGCAGAAACGCGTGCTACAGTACTGCTACAGTAACCGACGTGCTACAGTAAATTGCTACAATGACTCCCGACCCGAATTTGACCCTATAAAAAGGGTAATAACCCCTTTTTTTCACCAGATTTTCCCAGAAATTTCCAAAAAATTAAAGAGAGAGAGAGAGAGGGGATCACAAAGTGAGTAATTTTCAAGCGACGGCGTATTAATAGAAGCTCGGATAAACGCATGGATGTGATTCTAGTATGGTTTTGCGGTGGATTCAAGGTGGATATTGAAGATATCTCTGTTTTAACAAGAATAAGGTATGAATCTCCTATTATTAATGTTAATTTTGGTTTATTTACGGAGATAAAGTCGTTAAATAATTGTATAGCGAGTTGGTTGGTTATGAAATTGGAAAATATCGTGTGGGATGTTTTATGGTACATATTGGTGTTGGAAATGATGTTATTGTCGTTGTTGTTGTTGTTGTTGTTGGTTGCTGAAATATAATTTCAGCAGATTCTAGAAAGAGTTAATTTGAGGGCTTAAGACAAGCCTACGAAGATGAGTCTAACAGTAGCATAAATTTTCTTGAATATAGATTTACGAGCCTGGGAGGCCAAGCATTGAATAGTTAAAGTTAAGGCAACCAAAAAGGTATGTTAAGGCTCGTCCCTTTCTTTCAAAGGCATGATTCCTATGTTACAATTTCATAAATGCTTCCATAACATCTTTGTTTACAAAAGTTTGAAGTCGATGATTCCAAGGCATGATTCCTTTCCCGATAACCCATAAACGTTTTTTGAAATATCCGTATTTTCCAAAACAAAGGTTTATGAGTTTGTAATTAAGGTTTTATGACTACAATGACGGACATGTTTTTATCATGATGACAATGATGCCAAAGATGAGAATATTTTCTACGATGACTATGATGAGAACGATTTCATGTTTAAAGGTTCCAAGTTATGATTTCAATGACAATATGAGAATATTGAGCTATTTCTTGATCCTCAATTTTATTCCTTGATAATGACTCTATTTTCTAAAGACTTCAAAGTATATGAATTGACGCCTTATGAGATTTATGATCTTATTCTATGTTCTCTTAATGCTATTCTTCATTGATAGTCTCACCTTATAATAATTGTTCCTTCAAGGTGAGACAAAGCCATGATGATTATTCCATAATATAATCGGAGGTTACCGGCCTTACGTCACTCCGATAGATACATGAATTTCTTTGGGCTCTCCAATGCGCATCTTTATATGATATATGTATATGATATATGTATATGCATATGGGGAATATGGGGAAAAAGGGAGTGGCGCTATAGACGCATGACCACCTGATCAGTTGGTGTAACTTATCATCCCGGACGCGGGATGCCCAAACGCAGGACACATTTGGTTAAATGGATCGGAGCCGACGCCTCGGCATATTTTTACGTATATATAAAAAAAAAAAAATTTTCAAAGAAAGCTAGCATGCATGGCATCCTCCCTAAGAGGCACTCACATGTACAGGTTACTCTTTTATCTCACGATATGCTCTATATTTCCATTCTGTTATTTTTCATACTTTACGTCCCTTACTATGTTACTATTCATGCCTTACATACTCGCTACATTATTCGTACTGACGTCCCTTCTTGTGGACGCTGCGTTCATGCCCGCAGGACTAGGTAGCCAGTCAGACGATTCGCAGCAGTAGGACCTCCCTTCAGTGGCAGTCAGTACGCTCCATTGATCCGGAGCTACAGCCCTTTGGGTATGCTATTCTGTTACGTACATATATGGGTACGGCAGGGCCTTGTCCTGTCATTTTTACAGTTTGTACTCCATAGAGGTCTCTAGACAGTGATATGTAGTTGTGATGTTATGCAGCCTCGTCAGCGTTTATTTTGTTGTACAGTATATATGTGTCGGCCAAATCGGCTCGCGCCGTTACTCTCAGTGCTTATGTTTATATGTATGTGTTGGTCGTGAGTTCCCGGTGCAATGTCTCTTATGTTGATTGTTCGGGAAATAGTACAGCTCAGTTACAGATTGTGTACGGGCCCAGGATAATCAGTGGGCAGTAAATGCAAGCATATGAGTGCTTGGCCAGTGCCCATCAGTTTGGGTTGTGACACAATTAATATGGATTTCATTACAGGCTTGCCCCGTTCTCAGTGTAAGTTTGATTCCATATGGCTTATTATTGATAGACTTACAAAATCAACCGATTTTCTACCTGTCAGAACTACTTACTCAACAGAGGATTATGTGAAGCTTTGTATAAACGAGATAGTATGACTTCATGGTGTTCCGGTATCCATCATCTTCAAAAGGGGTTCACAGTTTACAGCTAACTTTTGGAGGGCTTTCCAGAAAGGATTTGGGACACAAATGAGTCATAGCACAACATTCCATCCCTAGATAGATGTACAGGCTGAGTGTACAATTTAGACACTTGAGGATATGTTATAGGAATGTGTGATAGACATTGGAGGTAGGCGGATGATCATTTTCCACTTATCGAATTTGCATATAATAATAGCTATCATTCCAGTATTCAGATGGTCTCGTAGGAGGCTTTAAATAGGCGGAAGTGTAGCTTACCTATCAGATTGTTCGAAGTGGGGGAATCTAAGTTAGTTGGGCTATATTTGATTCAACAAGCAGCGGAGAAGGTCAAGCTTATTCATGGTCGATTATTGGCAGCTCAGAGTAGTCAGAACTCTTATGTAGACAATTATCAATGAGATTTAGAATTCGAGATTAATGACTGGGTATTTCTAAAGTTATCACCCATGAAAGGCGTTATGAGGTTCGGTAAGAAAGTCAAGCTTAACCCTTGGTACATTGGGCCTTACAAGATTGTACATAGAGTGGGCTAGGTTACCTATGAATTAGATCTACCTTGAGAATTAGAATCAGTCCACCCGGTATTCCATGTGTCTATGCTTTGTAAGTGTATCGGAGATCCTTCCAAAGTCGTACCCAATGATGATGTTCAAGTTACCGAGAAACTATCATATGAGGAGGTTCCCATTGTAATACCAGATAGACATGTTCGGTGGTTAAGGACTAAAGATGTAGCTTCAGTGAAAGTCCTTTGGAGAAACAAGAATGTCCAGGAGATGACTTAGGAGGCTTAGGAATATATGATATCCAGGTATCCACACTTGTTTCCACTTCCAGAAGAGGTCCAGATTGAGACACCATTACCTTCAGGTGCGTAGTGTCTCATTACTTATGATTATTGGTCGTGTGAGGCCATTTTTGTTACTAATTGTTATGGCCCTGTGTGTGGCATTGTATAGTGTGGGTTGCTGTGTCATAGGTTGGTAGTGGTACAGTTACAGATGAGATTCTGTCAAAATTTCTATAAAACCCCTAAGAGTTTGACACTCGAGGACGAATGTTTTTAAGGGTGGAGAATGCTACATCTCATCTTTTGTGTACATTAAAGCTTCATCTTAAGTCGTTTGTCGTAGGCTCGTATTGGTAATCATTTAGGAAGTTGTGTATGAGTCCTATGGGTGCATCTCATAGTTATACAAGTTTTTAGACATGTTTGGAAAAGAGTACGAAGATTAGACATCAAACGAATCAGAAAGAATACATTTCGTCGGAAAATCGAATTAAGACCATTCGACAGCTATTTCCACTGACCTTGAATCATTTCAAGGACCGTGAAAATATTGGTTGGCCACTGTGGAATGGGTGGCATCTGGATGGCTCACTGGAAGTGTTCCACAGACCATTTCACGGTCCGTGAAAAATTCCACGGCCGTGAAAGTGGTCTGTGAAATTGTGGTGGTGGAAAATTGTCCTTGGCCTATAAATTTGTTTCCATAACTTGGGGCTCATTTATCTCACAAAAACAGAACCCTAATGACCCTCTAAACTCTCTCAAGTCATCCATAACCATTCTGAATCATTACAAGAGAAGATCAAGCTTTTAAACCTCAACCAGTTCATAGAAGGTGTTTGTTCTTGCCTCTAGTTGAAGTTGTGGTAACTTAGTCTTGAAGTGGGTTGTGTGGGCTGAAGTTCTTCAAGCTATAAGGTATGTTCTTCATTTAATCTCTTATGTTGAGTTGATTTACAGGTTTAATAAGTCTTAAAGGTGAAAAGAATCATAGTGGAAAGGTCATAAGGTCATGTGTTGAAGTTATTGGTTATGGATTGATTTTGAAAGGAAGTCTTGAACTCATTTAAGTCTAGTTTGATGTAACCTCTTGGATATGTTGTTGTTGATGTTGTTATTGATGTTTGGAGTTATTTTGGAGTTGGGTGGAAGTATATAATATAAGGAAAATGCTGCCTAAATTTCGCTAACTCACCTACTAGTTTAACTTGACCTTATAAGTATTTCAACGACTTAACCTTAGTGTGAATCATCTTGAATGTATATTTGGAAGCTCGGGATGATAGGCATTTAGGTGGTTATGTAGACGATGAGGTATGTGAAGGCTAGCTCTTCTTTAATTTTGGCATGACCTATAACGAAACGAAACGTAAATGAAAGTAAATCCATCGAAGCTTTTGTTCTCGACCTCGTTGTGATGATATTGATATTGTATTATGATTATTGATCCTTCAAGTAAGTCATGGAACATGAAAACGTGACTAAATTGGTCCTAGTTACTCTTCAGGGCGGAGTGGAAGAAGGGGGGGATTCTTGAACGCGGAAAAGGATCCAACGAATTCAAAAGAATTGAACGAAGAGCCGTATGAGGTGAAAATCTCATGTACGGTTACACGTAAGTGGCGATAAAGGTGACTTATCTATCAACTTTTCCCTTTGTCACCCCAAAAAAACCAAACTACGCCTTACGTAAAGTTGCCATAGTACGATTAACCTCTGGATTTGAAATCACTTTTTATATACCCGGAATTGGCCATAATTCACAAGAGCATTATGTAGTCTTAGTAAGAGGGGGAAGGGTTAAGGATTTACCCTTCAAGTAAGTCATGTTGATGATGATAGTTCCATAATAGTAATCGGAGATGCAACAACCTTACGTCACTCTGATAGAGTCGTACCACTTCTTTGTGCTCTCATGCATGCATTATTGTCACACCTCAGAAATTCCGGATTTGTTGCCTTGTGAGTAGACTAATGTGAACTTAAGGTGATTATGAAATCCTTACAAGATTAAGGGAAGTATTAGATAGCTTAAAGTGCATACTTTAATATTTTGAATTCATATGAATATGTGAAATCTAGTTGTTAAAGGAAGTGAAATGTAAGTCGTGTTCGGAAAGGTTTTCACCATGATTGAGCTAATGTTGATTTAATAAGGTCTTGAGGAAGAGTTATAACGCTCCTTAGATTGTTAATGAAGTGTTAAACAAGTGCTAAGAAGGTTCCATAAAGATTGGAGATCAAGCGAAACGACGAGATTAACTTCAAAAAAATAGAGTTATACGACCACTTATAAGGTCCGTACAAAGGGTTCGTATAACCTTACAAAAAGGGAAATTTCCCTGATGGTGAAATACGGCCACTTATATGGACCGTATAATATTATACGGACGGTATAAGGGTCCGTATAAGTCCCGTCAGGCTAAGTATTTTTCCAAGTATAAATATAAGTTCCCACTTCTAATTTTTCATTTTTATATCTTCTCCACTTCTCTGAAGACCTCTAGAAGGTTCCATACATTTCATTAACATAAACCCAAGATAAATCAAAGATCAAGCACCAAAAATTAGTGGAATCAAGGGTATGGGTGCTCATTAGGGTTGCTAGAAGTCAAGAATCTCTTTGGAGTTGAAGCTAGGGTTTTCTCCAAGTAAAGTATTTTCATCCAAAGCCCGTTCCTACATAATCAAAGGTAAGTTTTATGTTCATTTCATGCTATTAAGAGTATTGAATGGTTGAAAGACTTGTATTATGGAAGAAGGTAAAAAATGGGTTACCAATATGAGAATAGTTGTATTCTTGAATAGTAGTTTGATATGAATCATAATTCTTGAGATGTTATGAGTGGAATCTTGTTGTAAATGATACAAATGATGTTAAAGAAGCATCATATGAGAACGAGTACAGTGTTATGCCATAGCTATGGTCATGAATCATTTTGGTAGGAATTGTGAAAATTGGATAATGTCGAACTTGATGAAGTTATTGATTATAATATTATGAATGTTGTTATTGATGTTTGGGAGTTGTTACATTATATGGAGGAAGTTGTAGAAACAAAGGAAATGCTGCCCAATTTTTATTAGCTTTAGCTTAAGCTCGAGTATATTATCGATTACCTAATCTTAGCACGAATGCTCTTGAATGTAGAATCGTCGGCTTTGAAGGGAACCATTTAGTCGATAGAGTTAAGCAGACAAAGAGGTATGTAAGGCTAACCCTTATTTCTAAAGGTATGTTTTCCTTATTTTGCGTCTATACGAGATATTCACGCTACTCATATTCCTACAAATGTTGTAAGCTCATCACTCTCGAGATTCCCTCGACATTGTTGACATGTCTCTTGTGATGATAATGATAATGATTATGATGACAAGGTGAATTCTAGGGATGCCATCTAAGATATCTGAATCGTCCTATTCCTAGGGATGTTAGAATGTTCATGACTTTCGATATTTTGAAATATCTTCGGTGAAAGTTCTCTAAAGTGATGATGATAATAGCGATAATGATAATAGTAATAAAGGCAAGGATGATGATGATGCTAACATGACTCAAGCACACCTATGTGTATATATTTATATAAGTATGTATGGCTATTACATAACGCCGAGCTTAAATGGTCGGGTATGATATCTAACGCGCGTACACCATTGCAGGGGTACGGATAACACTGAGCCTTGGTAGGGCCAGGTACATATAACACTGAGCCTTGGTAGGGCCAGGTACGTATAACACTAAGCTTTATTATGGCCGGGTACGTAAGACACCGAAACCTTCATGGTCGGGTATGATACTACTATATGTACAAATGTATGAAATGGAATTTTCCCATTAGAAAGAGGATAAGTAAATATAACGAATGTCGCTGGAGGTATACCTAGCCCTCTTATTTCATAACTCGTCCATGTTATGTTATTTCTTATGCTTTCATTATGTTATTGATTATGCTTTACATACTCAGTACATTATTCGTGACGTCCCTTTGCACTGGGGGCGGCGTGTTTCATGCCACACGGTCCCATATTGCTTTGCAGGAAAGTTATCCAGGAGTTTGACTATAGGATGTTCCAGGCTATCGGCTGGATTGGTAAACTCCATTCGGTTCGGAGTGATGCCGTTTCGGAGTATTTCCTTATGAGATGAGTCATATACATTATGGGTATGTTGGGGTCCTATCCTAACTTAGGTTTTAATGTCATATCTTACGTTAGAGACTTTTGCAGACAGAGTCATGTATACAGTACGTTAGCCTTGTAAGCAGCTATGTAAATCGATGTATCATTATGCATTACTTTACAGATTTCATATGATTACAGATTTTACTTGCTTTGAGAAAGACAGAAAGAATATTTTTGAAAAGCTTTCATCATGCATTTCATCTCATGATTTAAGGGTCCAATGAGACTATGAGTATAACGAGAACCAGCGGGTTTGCTCAGCTCTAAGTAAGGGTCGGGTGCCCATCATGCCCTATTATGCACACCACTGCAGTTGGGTATGGTATGATAATGATAGCCCCAAAGAGTGGCTTAATGATGATGATGCAGCCCCATAGTGGTGCTTATATATATGTATATGTTTTTAAAAGAAATCATGCACGTCATGCGCTCTTAGTGGCATTCAGATGTATAGGTTGATACTCTTTATCTCATGTTACTTTCATATATCTATTATGTTGTTCTTTATGCCTTACATACTCGGTACATTATCCATATTGAAGTCTTTTTGTTTGTGGACGCTGCATTTAATGCCCGCAGGTTTTGGTAGACAGGGAGATGGTTCACATCTTTAGGTTGCATTCTCAGCACTTGTAGTGGAGCACTTCACTTGTTACGTAGTTGTAGTCTAGCTTGGTATGATTCTTTTGTGCTTATATGTGTATAGTAAGGCCCTGTCTCGACCTCTTTATATCTGATACTCCAGTAGAGGCTTGTAGACAGTCATAGTTTAGCTAGATTTTGTATGGCCCCTCCGGCCTATATTTTCACTGTATCGTACTTCATAGAGGCCTTGTCAGCTTGCTCAGTTTTTTACCAGCATAGTGGCATAGTATGTTTTCTTAGGCTCATTCCTTTCTCAGCATCTCTCTTATGATTTAGCAGATTTTCATCTAGTGACCCCTGAGGTCCACTCTTGTTCATGATCATGATAGGAAAGTATGTTTAGCGGTGCTCGGCAAGTAGGTCCCGAGTGCCCATCATGGCCCTCCAGTTTGGGTCGTGACACTTTATTAATTTCAATATTGAAATTTTTTTTAGGCCGAGGCAACCGTAACATGTACTGTCAACATGATTCTATAAGCATTATAGGCATTTGGAAAATAAATGAGTCGTTTTATCTGATTGAGTATATCGATCAGAGTATTATCTTTTTACCATCTCCCTTAACACTTTCAATTGAGAATATAAATCTAAACCATTAATGTTCTTCCATATTACTCTTCTTAACTATATCAATACATTTTAAATTTTGCCTCCTTGATTTATTAGTATCAAGACTCATAGTTCATAGGCATTCAAGAAATTAAGGTGAGGAATCCACAACTCAACCAATTCATAAGTTTGTCCCTTTTTAAGTATAGTAATAAAGATTCAACCTTTTCAATAGGTTTCACGTGACCCATGTGGGACTCATGAGGTTCATATACCCATTTGGAATACCAGATTTCCCAGATCACATCGAGTACAGCCAATAAGATATAATATCATCATCATTCCGTCCATGTACTGTATCCCATAACCCTCCTCTAAGGCCCTTTTCTGATATGTCATCAATCGTATGTCAATAATATCATTAATGAATATGATGGATATGCGTACACCATGAAAATGCATAATATCAATACAATTTATGAAGGTCAATTTCTCTTTCATAATTTAGACGAGATGCGGAGTGATGAATGTAAGACAATTCGATATTTACAAGTTTTAATCAAACATAGCTATCATAGCCCAAATAAGTAACAACCATACCCACCTAGTGGATTTCATCACCACCTCCAAGGCCCGAAGGCTAAACATACATTCCCCATCATAGAGCACAATTGTTTCATATTTTAGTTACCCATACAGATAAACTGTTACCCGTACAAGTGCTCGTCACCTCACGAGTAGACCACTAATTCCCCATTATGCCACTTAATTACATTGACCAACTCATAGCACTACATAAACGGTCTAATAAGTCTCAACTTTCCTGAATCCGAAACCGAAGAGTCACTCCGCGACCTTTCATTTTCTTGGAGCTACCGAACCAGCCCAATCTGTACAAATGTGGTATCCACATAAGAATACAAACCTATTGATACCCGTATTTCTGTATAAAGAATTTGGGTCCAAAAAATCAATCTAAAAATCCATCCCGAGCCTCGAAGGTCAAAATTGTAATTTTGATTTAAATTCATTTTACTCATAGTTTAAATAGTCATTATCCTAAAAATCATGAAAATGGTTACACCTGATAGTTTTGTATGTCGAGATTCGTTGGATGTTAGTTGTCCTAGTCGTGGACACCAGAATTATCTTCAAGGTTATATGAGATTATACATGCCTATCTTATGGTTATGAGGATTTAAATTCATGTTTAGTAAGTTATGAAAGTGTCACAACCCAGCTGGGGGCCATGACGGGTACCCGGAGCTACCCTACTAAGCACCACCCATCATGCTTACCACCAGACGCATCTTGACTGCATTTATTATTCTTAACACAACTAGCTATAAGGAAACCATTATCACTTCCAAAACATAGCTATATTCATGTGCATAAGCACATCAGGCTATCAAAATGATATACAAATATACAATGTAGTCATCCTGGGACATCTACTACCCACACATACATATCTACGAGCCTCTACTAGAATACTGAGAAATAAGGACGGGACAGGACCCCGTCATACCCCAAATTTATACACAAAAGAATATAACAATAAGTAGTAGCTCCGGAGTTGTGGAGTGCTTATGTGAAACCACTGATAAGCTCCTACGGGTCTGCACCGTCTCCCCCGTTCTACCTGTGGGCATGAACACAGCGTCCATAAAAAAAGGACGTCAGTACGAATAAAGTACTAAGTATGTAAGGCATGTATGATAACGTAATAAGAAAATACAGAAACGATAACTGTACTGCTCGCCCCTTAAGGTGGAATCACACATGTTTACTTTTACCTTTAAGACATATCACACATACATACATAAACTGTCCTAATCAATAACGTCGTTAGCCCGCGTCCGGGCTAATCATCCCATGCCACCCATTAGTGGTGCTTCCCGTACTATATGGACACGGTGTAGTAAGTCGCGCGCCTTAGCGGTATCTGCCCATGCCATCTAGACATGGTGTATATGCTGGCCGCCTTAGCTGTGTCTGCGCATGCCATCTAGACATGGTGTACTCATCATCACAGACTTGACGTGAATCATGCATAAGAACTCGAGTAGAAGCTATAACTCTATCGGAGTGACGTAAGGTCGGGAACCTCCGATTATATTATAGAATAGCCATAATCATTATGCCTCACCGTGAAGGAACTAGTATCATAAGGTGAGACTAGCAACAATGAATAACGATCAAGAAAATCATGCATCAAAATCATTTGTCTCATAATGGCATCATTTCATCAGCTTTAGAATCTCTAGACATAGAATCATCATCATCATTATCATATTCATAATACATCTCTTATCTTTATCTCATGAGAAGCTCTTGATAACCATAGACTTATAGTTTACGGAATATAAGAGAGTCATGGAAAGATAAAGGATGTCATATTATAAGGATCATGCCTTAGAAAAAGAGGGGACTAGCCTTACATACCTTCTCGCCTCTCTAACTTTGCGACTAAGTGCTCCCCTCCGATACTCACAATTCTAAATTTAAGAGAATTCGTACTAAAATTAAATAATCGATAACATACTTATGCTTAAGTTAAAGCGACTAAAAGCTAATGAAAATTGGGCAGCATTTCCTTTGTTTCTACCACTTCCTCCATATAATATGAAAACTCCCAAACATTAATAACAACATTCATAATATCGTAATCAAGAACTTCTTCAAGTTCAACATTATCCGATTCTCATAACCCCTTACCAAAATGATTCATGACCATAACTATGGTGTATCACCGTATTCGTTCTCATATAATACTTCTTTAACGTCATTAATATCATTCCCAACAAGATTTCACTCATAACATATCAAGAATCATGATTTATGTCAAACTACTGTTCAGGAATACCATTGTTTCCACATTTGAGCTACATATTCCACTTTCTTCCCCAATCTAAGTCATTCAACCCCTCAATACTCTTAATAGCATGAAATAAACATTAAACTCACCTTTCATTAGGTAGGAATAAGCCTTGGATGAAAATACTTCACATGGAGAAAACCCTAACTTCAACTCCAAAGGGATTTCTAGCTTCCATTAGCCCTAGCTAGCATTCTTCCACCTGTTTCCACAAATTATTAGTGTTTGATCTTGGATTCACCTTCAATTTATGTTGGTATGATATATTGAATATTCTAGAGCTCTTGAGAGAAGTGGGGAAGATGGGAAATGAAAATAACTTGATCACTTATTTATACTTGGGAAAAATCTCGTCGTGGATTATGGACATTTATATTAGTCATATAAACTTATACGGTCCGTATAAGTGACCGTGAAATTGCACCACCAATCATCCTTTCTATAACCATTATACGGTACATTATACGGTCCGTATAAGGGACCGTATAATACTCCCCAAA
>NC_081350.1:68100635-68223420 GCF_029784015.1 Lycium ferocissimum | reverse complement strand
GGCCCATGACCTATGGTTGAAAATATCTTTCAATTATCTACAACTTTTGTTCTTGGAGTCTTTCCAAATTCCAAACTTATAATATGATTTTGTCCCCTCCAAATCAGATCATCCAAAAATGTTTCCTTAAATCGCCCTTTTGGAGGGCTTATGCTCATTCTTGGCTTGTGGGTCCTTCTTAGCACTTGCTCAACTTTCCATGTACTATTCATATGTATCTTCATACGTCCTTTATAAAACTCCATGTGTGGGCCCCACTTAGCGTGCAAAGAACGAGGGTTTCTCATTACAACGTATGAACTAATTTACACCATACGGTCTCCAATTGTCATATATGTATATGTATTCTTATGCTCGAGGCCTCAAAATTTCATCCACCGCCCGAGCTTGAAATTTGCTCGGCCGCGTTCGCGCCTGGTGCGCGTTCGCGCGCATAAATTTCAAGCTTCAGTTCGCCGACTTGTAATGTCCATATCTCGTTACCCCGATGTCCTATTGAGGAGCGGTTTGTTGTGTTGGAAATTAGACTTCTCGAACTTTACTTTAGACTTTTGTTTCACTTCAAAATTCTTAATATACTAAAACATATTCTTCTTCCAGTTAGACCAAAATTTTCATACCAAACCTTGCCCAACTTTCCTTCAGAGCCTCGAAAGCTTAATTCCTTAGTTCACTGGTCTTCCAATCTTCCTACAACCCGTTACGCGAACTCGGACTATCATAATCGTAACACGAACACCTATGATCTTGTATTTTCTTGACAATAACTTCGATGTCTGCACTTGAATAGCTAATGCCTAACGAATTTCAACGTACAGAAACTACGGGGTGTAACATCCTTCCCCCCTTAGAAACATTCGTCGAATGTGCAAGTATTTCCAACCCACAACACCATCTTTGTTTTCTTAGAACCATTATTCTTCCTTTAGGGTCCGATTTTCATTTGCTTAGACTATAACTTGGGTCAGTCTCTTCTCATTCTTCCTTAACTTCTTTATTGTCTTCAGTCAGCTTCTTTCACTTCTTTGTTTTCATGTACATGGTCGGAAATTAACTGACATCTCTCTCTCATTTTGTCTCCATTATGACTCTCTTACAACATATATATACCTGGCTTCGATTTCCTTGTACCGGCGATCAATTTATTTGTCGTTATTCCTTATTGGTTTTCTTATATGACCTTTCTGCAATGATACTTGGGCATAGCTTCACGTTGACGGTTCATATAATTCCATAGCATATACTCTCATGTTTAGCATCATTAGCCGTCCATGAACTATTTTCTAATATCCTATAGAACTCTTTTATTTCCATTCATAAGAGAAGGTTTTCCTTTATTCGTAAAATTACCAAGCTACCAATCGTTGTTACTTTGTTAACCCTAGTCGTTGTCATCCGAAGTGTCCTTTGGATTTGTCATCCCCTCTATCACCCTTGGTGAAATTTAACTGGAGATCTCTTTTGCTCTTTTTATTACCCTTTAAGGCATATCACTTTGGACATAGGTCATGAATTTTGTCCCTTTGCAAGGGATTCAAATCATGGTCCTTGTAAATATCATAGTTCATATTGGCGTGAAGTGCTCACTTGAGTTGTTTTCCATAATTCCTTCCTATGCCTACCTCATAGCATCACTTATTTTCGATTTGTGTCTACTCCTTTTTGATGCCTTCTTGATATGTCAATACGCCCGAGCTTGGCCTTGAGCCGATAAATTTCTTCTTTGGAGCTTAAGAACATCATAATTCCTTTGCTGACTAACCCTTAGATCTTATTGAACTCGCTTCTACAAAAATTCTTACTTCAAACTACATCCGTTTTTCATATCTGAGTGCGTTTAGAATCTTTGCACTCTATTCACTCGCTTTCTCCTTATGAGTCTTACCTTACGGTGCCTTAATCCACACTTTGATCTTCAATCCTTACTTTCAATTTTAAGCCTAATACGTTCCTTTCATCGATTCACTTAATGTCCATACTGAAACGTATAACGATAACAACTAT
This sequence comes from Lycium ferocissimum, assembly GCF_029784015.1. NCBI lineage: Eukaryota > Viridiplantae > Streptophyta > Magnoliopsida > Solanales > Solanaceae > Lycium > Lycium ferocissimum. Next base: position 68,221,416 of record NC_081350.1, on the reverse strand, counting down.
ATCATTTCCGTATAACTCTCACTTTTTGTTTTAGGGTCTATACTTGTCACATCTTAGGATTGTCGTTTCAATCTACATTTTGATGCTTTTCCTTACTTGCTTCCCCCCTTTTAGGGTCTCACTTATAACATTCGCAACTCCATTACCTCACCTCCAATCTTGAATTCATGTATCCCTTTCCTCAATTCCCTTATTATACTACATCATATTCATGCCATTTCCCATAATTTATAGTTGCAGTAACTCATGTGTGAAGTATTAACATACCCATCTTGTAGTTGTGTAATTCAGTAGTACAGCCAACGTAGCAATCCAAACAAGGATGTATTTTGCTTAGCTCAACCGTTAATTTTGAGTCAATGTTTACCTCCGCTCCAATTAACAACTCTGTCCCATGGGGATACTTAAAATAATAGTATGTCTAACCGTACGTACCATCCGTAGTGTCACTTATCCCATTCTTATTCAGTCGGTATTCCCGGTTGCGCCATCTTCTCCCTTTCTTTCCATCTCAAGTTATTTCTCTCTCTTTCCTGTAATCGACTTACAGTAACCATAAATGCATTTCCCTTAAACCGCCATCGGTCTTATCAAGGATCTAAGTCTCATGCACAACTAATACCCCTTGTACGTCATACTCTTTTATTCTTGTGTTGTACTCAGCATTGATTTCAAAGATAATCATAATCATATCTTTACTTGTTATTGGTGATAGCCTTACTTTATCGCTTTATCGTTATGTGGTGAACTCGTAACTCATAGCCACATTTCTTTCCGAGACTTATTCCTTTATGTACTTTACTTGTTACGCTTTAGTATAGGGTATCCGTAGAGACGTATCTTCTTTTTCTCATATTGACTACTTCTTAAGCCTTGCATTTTTCGTATGTTTCCTTTTTCTTTCTATACCCATACTTACTCCGTTTTATAATTAATCCTTTATTCCTCGCACAAGGAACCCTATTCTTAACTTTCATTTTTGTCCTTCAAAATATATTACTTCTATACAATCCATGCTTCGCTTCCAACACTTTATCCTACTCATTCCCTCTCATCTTTATTATGCCGATCCTTTTCCTAACAATCGTTCTATTTAGTCATTAATCTTTCCGTAGTCTTAGTCTTTTACATCCGGTTACCAAAAAATCATTCGTGATCTCGATGTCTCCGCCCACTACTTTTGCTATGTCACCTTTCTCCGATTTCTTTTTCGAGTTGACTTCCTCTTCCCTCATGTATCCTCGTCATTGCGAAATATCTTGAACTTTCCCTAACAAGGTCTTATAAGCTTTCTTATCCATCGCTTTCGATTATGGGTCACTTATTGGTTTCACACTTGCATTCACTCTCTATTCACATAGAACATGTCACCTCGTCGGCCGTTTCCTCGCTATACTTTACTTACTTTGTATTACGACACTTCTTCTACGTTCTCATTATATCCCGATCATAATCAATTCTATAGAAAGTACCACTTCTTGATTTCATTCGTAACACTGCTTATAAAACAGAATAAACCTCGTGGAGTAAGCATACTTAACCTGTAACTCTTTCTGATTGACCCCATTACACTTACCACATAAGTTGTCTTACCAAGTTATTCACATTCGCTACAAACCTTCGTATTCTATGCCCCTGTATCTGTCATGCTGTTACTTCATTCTACTTATAGACTCGTCGTATTTCACTTGTGGTTATCCATCCCAATCGATACTTCAGTATCACACTCCATTAGGGTTAACCTTTCTCTTTTTAAATCATATTTTAGTACTACCAATCTTCCCAATTTTCTCTAGTATTTCTCTTTACCATAAATACCATACCGTGTAATCATCCTTACCTTCCTCTTTCCTTTCACTTCGGTTATCTTTTAATGCTTCCTTTCCCTTTGCACTCTAGTTCGTCCTTGGTCTTCTTTGGATCTCAATTTCATTACGTTCTATTTAGCTTAACTCAACGATACTTTCATAGCTTGCCTTATGTCCTTTCACTCTTATCATTCCTTAACATTCTAACTTGATTTGCCTTGCGCTTTCCCTCAATTCATCTGTAATATCGTAGGCGTATGTCCTTCACTTATCATCGTACCTTTGGCCTCAACTCTTCGCGTAGTCCCTTCATATTGTATCACCTTATTAACGCAACTCTACTATTCCCCTCAATCCAACTTTTATACAACTATCTCCATAGCTTCGACATCTATAATATGTCAAGATTAGGTCGTATCTATATGCGGTAATACTCTTTAACTTGTCTTAAATGTATAACTAATCCCATAATCCTTTCGATACTTTAATATCTTTGAATTTGTCATAATCACCTTCTCTTCGTATAACTCACCTTCCTCACAGATCATTCTTCAGGCCATGCCAAATCCATAACTCATCTAAAGCAACACATCCCACTTATTGTCTATTTACGATATTTCCTTTTCACGCTTCTTCCTGTTAGGTGTACCTAGCCCAATGATCTGATTTTGAAAACTTCTAGCAGAGTCTCCTTTATAATTCTTAGTATCCAAAACCTGCATGCAGCAAATACCAGCAATGCCTCAAAGGGCATACATATATGCACGACATATCCTAGTCACCCAGGGCTCCCAATTTCCGGTAAAAGAACAAAGATATCAAAACTTACCTCATATATCACACCTCGAGATGTACCTGATCCTTTAGCGATCCGCTTCCGTTATATCTTCTTGTTTACCTTCCCTTTTCATTCTTCATCTTTACGTCTCAATCATACATGCAATATTCTTACCTTACCCGACACACATCCTTCGTGCCATTGCTTACCTTTGTACTGATTCATTCAATTGTCCAATACAAACTTATGACTGAACTCATCATCAAGAGATATATTTAATCAATTCCTCTACTTGTACTTACACTGACTTACCTCTATGTCAACCGATCCATTATCATATATATATATATATATATATATATATATTCTGATAACGTAGCCTCAACGAAGTGACTTGCCTCTGTGACTTCCCATATCATCACTCACTTTCTCCGTCGACATCGCGCTTCGTCGAGATCAAAGGTTAGTATAAAGAATCTCATTTCCTAGGACTTGGCTCTATCGCACGATCTTAGATGTGAAAGAAAAGTAACCACCCTAGATGCCCCGTAGCCTCCTGTTTATAAATGTGGCGCGCTTCACACCATAAACAGGACTCTACTGGACACGACTTTGCAGACAACCCCTAGGATGAACTGCTCTGATACCACTTTGTCACACCCCAATCCTGATAGGGCATGATGGGCACCCGACCCCTTACTCAGAGCCGAGCGAACCCGCTGGTTCTCGTTATGTTCATAATCTCACTGGACTCTTAAATCACGAAATGAAATGCATAATGAAAGCTTTTCAAAAACATTCTTTTCGTCGTTCTCAAATCAAATAAAATCTGTAATCATATGAAATTTGTAACATAATGCATAATGATATATCGTCTTACAGAGCCGCTTACAAGACTGACATGCTATATATGTGACTCTGTCTACAAAGTCTCTAACATCAATCAAGATACCATAACATAGATACTCTGACTCGGCGACACTCCGGAAGGAAAGGGAACTCGCCAATCCAGCTGGAGCATCTTCTAGCAATATCCTCTACTCATCTGTATACACTGCGTGGCATGAAACGCGCGTCCACAAGAAAGGGACGTCGCATGAGCAATGTACCGAGTATGTAAGGCATGAATAGTAGTATGATATCGTAATGAAGATAACATAAGATAAAGTAAGTAATTATACATCGTACTCTTCTTAAGATCTCTGCTCATATATAATAGACTACCCGTCTACGGGAAAAACATTTCATACACATCCATACATATATATGCATCATATACACTTACTATACATACATCTATCATATCCGTACCCGGCCCTCTTGGGACTCGGTGAGATCATCCGTATACCCTACCTTTCGGGACTCGGTGTCATCCGTACCCGGCCCTTTCGAGACTCGATGTCATTCGTACCCGGCCCTTTCGGGACTCGATGTCATCCGTACCCGGCCCTTTCGGGATTCCGTGTCATCCGTACCCGGCCCTTTCGGGACTCAGTGTTATCCCCAACTGATCAGTGGGATGCAATGCATACATACATACACATAAAAATATATAAATGAAATCAACATCACCATTAGCATTACCATTATCATCATATCAATCCCTGAAGGATCAACCATCGCAAGATGAAATCGACAATGTCACGGGAGTCTCGAGAATCATGAACTTAGGTAGAACTGGGAATAAAATCGTTATCATCGCTATATCTTACCTCGAAGGATCGAGTAACATGAGGTGAGACCATCAACAATAAGTACGGTTAAGGGATTCATGGAATGGCTCAATAATCTCATAAGGCATCAATTCATATACTTTGGAATCCTTAAAAATAGTCATCATCCATGAATAAAATTGAAAAATCAAGAAATAGCTCAACATTCTCATATCGTCATTGAAATCGTAAACTTGGAACCTTTAAACATGGAATCATCATCATCATCATATTCATCGTAGGAAAATATTCTCATCTTTGACATCATCGTTGTCATTGCAAAACATATCCATCGTTATTGTCATAAAAGCTTACAGAGTCATAAACCTCCGTTTTGGAAAGAATATGGACATCTTGGAAAGAATTTATGGGTTATCGGGAAAAGGAATCATGCCTTGGGATCATAGACTTCTAACTTTTGATAACAAGGAAGATATGGAAACATTTATGAAATCATAACATATGAATCATGCCTTTGAAAGAAAGGGACGAGCCTTAACATACCTGTTCAACCTCCTATTAGATACGCTTATTCGTCCAAGCTCGCAAGTCTACATTTAAGAGGATTTACACTAACATTAGACTCATCATCGCATACTTGTACCAAGTTTCACATCAACTATTTTATATTCTGCCAAAAATCGGACAACATCTCCCCTGTTTATATGCCTAGCCCGAATTCTCAATTCAACAACCAACAACAACAACAACAATATAAGCATCAATAGCATCATTTCCAATACCAAAGTATTCCATAGAACAGCCCACACACTGTTTTCCAACTTCCATAATCAACCAATCCATTATACAATCATTTAACCATTCTATCTCCGTGAATAAGTTAGTATTTACCAAAATAGGAAGAGATCCATACCTTTCTCCCTTCAATATTGTTGTATCTTCACTTCTCTACCTTGATCTTAAGCCACAACGCGTTAATACACAATTTTGTAGTTGTAACTATACGCCGTCTGGACCGGGATTTGGGAATCATACCTGGTTTGGGCTAAAATTTGGCTTGGGGGGTTGGGGAGAACTCTCCAGAATTTTGGAGAGGTTTTTGGGCTTTTTGGTGCAGAAAATGGGGGGTTAGCCCCCTTAAATAAAGTTCCAGACTCTGCCTGCACCGCCTCAGAAATCGTTCAGAGCGATCGGGCTACCTTGGCGCGTTCGCGCGGCACCCGGCTTTTTTCTCGACCGCACGTTCATTCGAAAAAGGTCATAACGCTTGATACCGATATCGTGTGAGGGCCCACAACCTATGTTTGAAAAGCTCTTTCAATTATATAAAACTTTCATTCTTGGAGTTTTTCCAAATTCTAAACTTATAATATCTTTTTGGCCCCTCCAAGTCAGATCATCCGAAAACGTATCTTTAAATCATCCTTTTGGAGGGCTTATGCCCATATTTGGCTTATGGGTCCTTCTTAGGACTTACTCAACTTTCCATGTACTACTCATATGTATCTTCATACGTCCTTTATAAAACTCCATCGTGTGGGCCCCACTTAGCGTGCAAAGAACGAGGGTTTCTCATTAAGCAATGTATGAACTAATTTACACCATATATATCCAAATGTCATATATATATATATATATATATATATATATAGTCTTATGCTCAGATCATAAAATCTTCATCCCTGGCCCGAGCCTGAAATTTGCTCAGCGTGTTCGCGCCCCGTGGTGGCGCGTTCGCGCTGAGTTGGCCCTTGGCCTCCTGCGCGTTCGCGCCACTCCTTGGCGCGTTCGCGCAAGCTATTTTCCTGGTCTGCCAGGCTGACTTGTAATGTCCATATCTCCTTACCCCGATGTCCTATTGAGGAGCGGTTTGTTGTGTTGGAAACTAGACTTCTCGAACTTTACTTTAGACTTTTGTTTCACTTCAAAACTCTTAATATACTAAAACATATTCTTCTTCCAGTTAGACCAAAATTTTCATACCAAACCTTGCCCAACTTTCCTTCAGAGCCTCGGAAGCTTAATTCCTTAGTTCACTGGTCTTCCAATCTTCCTATAACCCGTTATGCGAACTCGGACTCTCATAATCGTAACACGAACACCTATGATCTTGTATTTTCTTGACAATAACTTCGATGTCTGCACTTGAATAGCTAATGCCTAACGAATTTCAATGTACAGAAACTACGGGGTGTAACAGCTAGTCCTTTCTTCCTAAGGCATGAATCTTATGGCATGATTTTCCTCCTTCTTTATGAATTTCCTATCTTCAAGAAAACTATGAGTCCTTGTTCATGAATAAGCCATATGAGATAAGAGATATGCGATGAGTACGATAGTGATGATGATAAGCTAAGTCTAAAGAAGCTATCGTTCATGATACGATGTTCCTATAAAGCTAATGAAGCTATCCATAGTTCATTGATGTTGATTATTGTATACACTCACCTTATGTGCTAATTGCTTCAGGGTGAGGTGGAATGTTCATGAATGCTCCATAATGTAATTGGGGGTTCACGGCCTTACGTCACCCCGATAAAGTATAATCGTCCATGAGTCCCATGCATGCATTATGATGAATTATGATGAGAAAATTATGATAAAGCCATGATATATCTATGAGATGAATAATAAGGGTAAGTATACAGTATTTGTTATAAAGTTCATGCCATGAAAATGATATTACTTTCAATAGATTGTCCTTAATCCAAATACATGCTTTACGAAAAGTTATGATAAGCTTACGCGATGTGTGTGATGATAAAAGATATACCGAGCCTCGATATGGCCGGGTATGGAAGACATATATGTGATACTGTCGAGCCACTACGTGGCCGAATACGGATACTGTCGAGCCACTACGTGCCCGAATACGAAAAATGTTTAAATGTGTATGAATAGGTACGGTACTATGACATGTATATGTATATGTTGTGATGACTGCAAGATGATGATTAGTTATGCTAAGATCATGATATGCTTATGTGACGTATAATGATGTTAAGGATGATACCGAGTCTATATGGTCGGTACGTGATTGTACTGCATTGTAAATTATTGCATATGTAAGTATGTGGATGTAACAAGTGTATCATTAGAGGAATAAAGGGGTAAGTACGTATGGCGAATGTTAAAAAGGTATTATGAGAAATGGACAGTTCCTTTATCTTATGCTATCCCTTATGTTCCTATTATGTATTATTATTGTTCATGCTTTACATACTCAGTACATATTTCGTACTGACGTCCTTTTCTTTGGACGTTGTGTTCATGCCCACAGGTAGACAGGGAGACGGTGCAGATCCATAGTAGCTATCAGCAGATCGACAGGAGCCCTTCTTTATTTCGGAGGTGCTATTTTGAGACAGTATTTTGTGTACATATATTTTGGGCACGACGGGGTCCTATCCCGTCCATATGTCTAGTACTCTAGTAGAGGCTCGTAGATATGTATGTGTGGGTCGTATGGTCTCACAAGTCTCTCATATGTATACGCACGTATGTACATTATTATTTTGATAGTCTAAAGGGCTGATGTTTATAAAGTAAATATGTTTTAAATGAAAGTCATTTTCTATGATTATGAATGATGAGAAATATGAACGACGGCAGGATAAGTAATAGAATGAGTGGTGCTCGGTGGTTAGCCTCAGGTACTCGTCATGGCCCTAGTCGGGTCATGACAATCATTCTGAATATTGTGAACTCAAAACGTAATCTAAATAGACCCATGTTTTATACCCACGAGTCTCAGTATGCTTAGAAACAGTTAAGGCTTCAGTTATCATAATCAGTCCTAGAATACATGTCTCAGTTTAGTAATGTTCATTATTCCAGGGGTCTCAGTTCTTTAATAATAATTGTTGAATATTGAACTCTTGCAGTTTGCTTGAGGGCCACCCTTGTATTTTTCCCAAGGGCAGCTCTTGTATTTTTGCACAAGGGCATTGTCTCATGTATACATATACTTGGCCAAGGCCATAGTTTTGTGCATTGGGCCAAGGCATCACATATAAATACAAGAAAACAAGGGATTCAGATGCAGAATAGGAAGTACTCATAACTCCACTTCTTTTGTTCATTTTAGTTTACAGTTTCAGTTTCAGCATTTAGAACCTGCTTATTAATCGGGCTTCCCTCTCTCGAGCACCCCACTTACAGTTCTTTCTTTTAGTTTTTTTACATACCAGTGCAATTCAAATGTAATGATTTACAGGATGACGGATCTGTATGCTGGGATCTCTAGTATCGGCTGATTGGTGAGCCCCAGTTCATTATGGGCGTTATCATTATTTACAGTCATTGTCAGTATTATTAGATAGTTAGGTATGCCGGGGCCCTTGTCTCGGCAATCAGTCAGGACTTTAGTAGAGGCTTCATAGACTATATTAGCAGCTAGACAGCGTCACAGGTTTTTATGTTAGCTTTGTTGGCTATAGTATTTATCTTTAAGACCTTGTTCAGTATCCCTCACTTTCAGATATTTATTCAGTCATACTTTAGTAGATCAACATGTGTTAGTTCTATTTTTCACTTTCAGTATGTTGTGATACCACATGTCGATTCAGTCAGCCAGTTGGTTCTCTCGGTCACATATAGTCAGGCACCGGGTGCCGTGTTACGTTCAGGCCCAGGTTTGGAGCGTGACAAAGCTTGGTATCAGAGCACTACGTTCAAGTGTCCTAGGGAGTCTATAAAGCTATGTCCAGTGGATATATGTGTGTACCAACCACACATATAAATGGTTACCTACCTAGACATTCAGGATTGTCTCATTTTCTTCTATTTTAGATCGTGCCATGAAGCTTAGAGCAATAAGTAACCTTCTCTTCTTATCGAATTACGTATGTTTCTAATGCACAAGCGATGAGTAGGGAATTCAAGGCCAAACTGAGGATCATTACCCATAGGGGTACAATTGTTAAGTACTTGCTGGTAAGGAATGAGACTTAAGGTGATACTGAAAGTGGAATAAAGTGTCCATCGCCTGAGAAGGGGTGTTTTATAACAAATTTGGAAGTTAAATAACAAGAAAGAAGAATGAGAGTATGCAGGGAGAGAATAACAGAGAAATTAGCAAAGGAGCTAAGTCTGCAGGAAATGTAAATCATAGAGGATCTCAGGGAGGTGAAGGCAGATAGTTTTTTATAGAAGGTCATCAGAACCCCCTCCATCTACAGCTACTGCACTAGTTTCGAGGTCCAAATATGATAAAAAAGGTCAGTTCAGCCGGAAATAACATTTTCGAGCACCGTCACAAGCCAGTATAGGCCATAGAGATTTTCATAATCCTATGCGCAACAAGTGTGATAAGAGACACCATGGGGTGTATCGTTCAAGCATGGATGTACGTTTTGGGTGTGGCAAGCAGAGTCATTATCTAAAGGACTTCCCATAAGTGAAATAGGGTACCAGAGGTAATGTGGCTCGGTCCACAAATTTAGTAGCTTCTCGAAACTCTCAAGCCCAAAGTAGGGCGTAAGTAGCTAAGTCCGGCAATACAAGCCTCTGTCAGAACTGCTTGCATGCTTTAGCAGGTCGTCAGGACTTAGAGGCATCCTTAGATGTAGCCACAGGTATGATGATGACAACTCTAATGTAAGATCCCATGGGGCAATATGTTATGATTTTAGTCACAACAGGCACAGATTGATCACCTTGGTTTTGTATAGAAAAGAGCCTAGGGGAAAAATTACCTATGATTCTAAGTATTATGATTTTTTTCAGATGAATTTTTTTTGTACGCACTATGCTCGTCAGTAAAAGAGATGGTGTACGACATGAAAACCATGAGAAGACGATATTAAATTTTTTGGAATAGTTTTAGTTTGTTTAGTTTTGTCAGATCAGTGTTAGAGAGTACGATGGTAGTAAGTTACTACGAGAAGGAAATATTACCATGAGATAAAAGATACGACAGTTCCCTCTTAGGTTATGTGATTAAGTGTTTACCACGGATGTGTATAGGCTGGTATGATTTTGAAGTGTATAGAAAGTTTGGGGTTAGTTGTTTCAATTTTTTTTCATTTAAGACAAATGAAATTTTTCTAAGTGTGATCCATATCTATAGTTCAGAAAAGATAGTATACGATCATAGAATAACGTCGGATGATGAGGAAGTTAGAAATAACTGTAACATCTCAGATCTTCGGGCTAAGGTTTAACACGTAAGATGGGGGGTATAATGGAACCAATATGGGAGATATAGAAAGTTTTTTGAAAACTAATCAAGTCATAAGAAGAGTCTTTGGGCAAAACAAAATTGGAAGCCACTCTACGGGGCATGTTTTCAAGTGAGTTTGTAGACAGTCTTATTTCCAGCGACCATAACTCCTTTATTATTTGTGGAATTTGGGAATACTTCCTTGATGAAAGTTGTAGATCTTTGAAATACCTTTCCAACGATATATTATAGAGGTCAAGCGTACATCTGTACAAAAAGTTATGGCCATTTTACTGAAGAGTCGCAGAGCAGTCTAGAAAATACGACCCGAAATACGACCCATAGTATGAAATACGGTCCATATTTAGTGGCCATATAATTTATGACCCAGAACAGTATATATTCGTCCATATCAGTCCAAATCATTATTTTTCTTTCCTTCAAGCCCTAGAACGATCTCCTACCCTCTTCAATCATCAAGAACACCAAGGTAAGCCTAATCTAAGCCTTCTAAGTCAATTCTCACATGTATCCATGGATTCTAATCAAGAATTCATCATTCTTAACCTAGGGTTTTAAAGAAAACCCAATTAAAGAGAATTCAAGACTAGGCTTTGGGATTCTTCTTCCAAGAATAGATTTTTAATACAAGTTTGGAGCATTACCAGGTATGTAGGGTTGCTATCTATGTGTGGGAACATTATTGTTCTTCCCCACACTTCTTCTTCTATGATTATACGCAAGTTCTCCAAAAACTAGGGTTTTAGCCATGTTCACGATAACCCTAGGTCCATGTATTATATTATATTAAGCTTTGTGATATAATCTCATTGTTGTGTTCTTGATATTTCATTTTGATTATTGAGAATCTGGCTGTAATCTATGAAAACTCATATCTCGTATTCCATGGGTTCTTGTATGCATGTTTTGGAATAAAATCGCTCATTTCACGAATATCCTACATGTGTACAAGTTTTCATGCAATTGTATTATATAATTATCTTCATGCCATGGTTTACGATACATACATGCAAAATATAAGTTATTCCATGAAACCATGTTTACTAGTTATTTCGTGAAATCATGATTACAAGTTATTTACAAGTTATTTCACGAGAATCACGGGCTCTTAGCCAACTATATCATGTTCATGTTTTTGGGAGTTGCACAAGTTACCGAGAAGGCTTAGACAGCCTGAAACTACGTAGCCACCGAAGGACAAGGATCGCTCCGCCCAGTTAAAATGATTCCTTAATTTTACACTAAATGGATCCATCAAGCACGTGACACCTTATACCTAGCAAAGTATGGGGGCTCTGCTGGTCCGACGAGGTACCAAACTCCACGTACCCACGTGGTGATATCATGTTGTCGGTTTATGAAATGCTCTCCCTACTTACCATGTTTTACTCATGTTATATATATATATATGTATTCATGCTCATGTCCATGACCAGGTTTTCAGTTTCACTTCTTATCATGTTATTCCATGTCCCATGTTATTTTCTTCAGTTACTTTACATACCAGTACATTCAATGTGCTGACGTCCCCTTTTATTGCCCGAGAGCCTGCATTTCACGATGCAGGTACAGATTTACAGGACGACGAATCTGCTTAGTAGGACTCTACACGTATCAGCTTATTAGTGAGCCCCATCTTTTTTGGGGTGTTAGTCAGTTATCTTTATTTTATTAGTCATGCATTTAAAGGTATGTTGGGGGCCTTGTCCCAGCGAGTACGTTTTCCAGTCAAGACTCATGATTAGAGGTTTCATAGACTAGTCAGTCAGATACTCAGAGTCGTATAGCCATCTTTGGCTCAATATTATTATATTTCCGCATTCATGATTTAAATAAGTATTTCATTAAATTATTATGACATCTCATGTTTTATAAACGCTCATCACATTTCATGTTATATTCCGCTCCTGTTATGCCTCATGATGATTCAGTAAGCCATGTGGTTCGCTCGGTCACTTGCAGTAAGGCACCGAGTGCCGTGTTTTGCCTAGGCCATGGTTCAGGGCGTGACAATAACCTTATACTTCACATTAGTTATTCAGAGCTGAATAAGAGAGCATGATTTTAGCGGTGGTTAGTAGAAAAATAGTAAGTAGGTCTTGGGCAAATATAGTGACTTAGCAATTTCAGTAGAGTTAGTAGAGGCATGATTAATTTCTTTAGTCAAGATAACACTAGTGAAGTGGGTAACAGTTTGACTACAATCTAAATGTGTGTTAGAATCCAAAGGATTTAAGTTAAATTCGAAGTAGTATAATCAGTGGAAGAAGAAACCAGCTAAGTCGTAAGAGAGCAACTACAGAAGACTAATCTTTAAGAGTAATAAAAAAAGGGTTCCCCTAAGATTGATAGTGTGAGTAGAGTTAAGTCACTAAGATTGTATATTATAGTTATGAATATATTAGCTTTCCTTTTATGTAAGCAATTCAGTTTTTCCTAGTAAGAAAGAGTGCTCAGAAGTGAGTCGGAAAATGAGTCCTCAGTGTTGTAGAGCATAATTTTTTTTTATAGAAGATAAGGAAAGTTAATTTGATCCCAACAAAAGAGAAGAATCTGCAACTATAAGACATTAGCCTTTGATCTAAAGGGGAGATGTTTAAACAGTCAGTGAGTCCAGTGGGATATTTGAAAACAAGAATATTTAGCATGAGATATGAAGAACATTAGTTCAGTAATGAGGGCATAATGAGATAGTCTTAGTAAGGGATGTACCTCGCGTGCACAAGGAACGCGAAGTGAGTCGAATGATCGTCGATCGACTTGTGTCAAGACCAGTTATATTCAATTAAGCGATCACAGAAAAGCTATAAGATCATGCCCAGTTAGGTGTCACAAGGGTAGTGCCATTGCACGAGACTCTATTCTTCAGGATGCTGGTCTAAGATTTAGCACACACCAATCCTATGAGTATTTTAGTAAGTAGCTCAAAAATAAATCAAGTATGGGGAGTTTAGTCAGGTTGAGTGAGAATCAATGTGAGAGAAGTTCACCGTTTAGCAAACCTAGAAGTTCGACTGTTGAACTCAGAAGATAGTGGAGTTGTTGTTCAGAACAACGTTTATTCATCCTTAGTAGCCGAAGTGAAGGAGAAACAGTTTAATGATCCCTACTTATTGCAGCTAAAAGGAGGGATTCATAAGCATATGACGATGGCTTTTGAACAAGGGGGAGATGATCGTACTTCAAGGTACCAAGACAGATTGGGTGTTCCAGACATAGGTGGGCTCAAAGAGAGAGGATTATGTTAGAAGCCCATAATTCCAGGTATACTATCCACCCAGGTTCCACAAGGATGTATTATGATATCATGTAAATTTATTGGTGGAACGACATGAAAAAGAATGTCGCAGACATTGTGGCCAAGTGTTAGAATTGTCAGCAAGTAAAAGTTGAGAAGCAGAAAGCCCGGTGTTTTACCACAGAATACACCTGTTCTTGAGTGGGGATGGTAAATATGGACTTTATAACAGGATTATCTCACTCATTTTGAAAACATGATTTGATTGGGTGATTTTAGATCGACTTACCAAGTCAATGCACTTTTTGCCACTAAAGACCACAGATTCAACAGAAGATCAAGCCAAGTTACATATCCAGAACTTGTCAGATTACATGGGACTCCAGTGCCCATCATTTCAGATCGTGGTGCTCAGTTCACAACAATTTATTTTTTAATCCTTTTAGAAAGGATTGGGTACCAAAGTAAACGTTAGAACAATTCTTCATCCTTAGACACATGGTCAGATAGAACGCATTACTTAGATACTTGAGGATATGTTAAGGGCATGTGTCCTTAATTTTATAGGTAATTGGGATGATCACTTACCTCTCATTGAGTTGCCTATAATAACAGCTATCACTCTAATATCAATATGGCACCATACGAAGCTCTGTATGGGAAAAGATGTAGATCGCCCATGGGTTGGGGAAATTAGAATTTTATAGGACTAGACTTGGTCCATTAATCCACGAAGAAAGTCAAACTGATTCAGGAGCAATTGAAAATAGCTCAAAGTCGCCAAAAGCTTTACACGGATATGCGGCGTAGAGGCTTAGAGCTTCAGATTGATGATTGGGTGTTACTAAAAGTTTCACCTTTGAAAGGTGTCATGAGATTTGGGAAGAAAGGTAAACTTAGTCCCCGATATATTAGACCTTATAGAATCCTGCGGACGATCGGGCAAGTAGCTTATGAGTTAGAGTTGCCACAAGAATTGGCTGTTGTACAACCAGTATTCCACGTGTCTATGTTGAAGAAATTCATGGGTGACCCGTCTCTTGTTGTCCCTACAAAGATCATAGGGGTTAAAGGTATCCTATCTTACGAAGATATCCCAGTGGCTATCCTTAATAGTCAGGTTCGCAAGTTGAGAAAGTAAAAGTACTACGGAGAAATCAGAAAGTTAATGAGGTTACGTGGGAAGCTGAAGTAGACATGAAGTCCAAGTATCCCCACCTCTTTGAAGAGCAAGCAGAAATTGTTGAAGGCAACTAACCTTTTCATTCAGACCCTATCTATTATAATCTCCATGTCTTTTAGTATCTGGTCAGCTCAGTAGTCATTCAGTTCAGTATCTCAACAATTCAGTAATCATGTATTCATTCAGTTCGATACCTATTCAGTTCAGCATTTACTCAGTTCGGTATTTATGACAGTTCAGTGTTCACATGTTTCCAATAGTCCTGTTTAAGTTCCCGAGCTAGCCATAGTTATAACCAGGACAATCATTCGAGGACGAATGATCCCAAGGGGGAGATAATGTAACACTCTGTAAATTCGGATTAGGTGTGAATGTGTTAAATGATTATTAATGTGACATTTTATACATGCGATGTACTATCAGGATGGGCTTGGGTGAGAATAGTTGTTACAAAACCAAGACGAATAAAGAGGTTCTTAAGGTTCGATTGAATCGGCTAAGTTTACGACAAGTCTGCCTTCCATCACGATTTCATGAAAATACATTGAGAATTTGAGAAAACTTCAAACATGAAAGTTGTATCTCTTGGAAATACCTTTCCAACAGTATATTGTGAAGCTCAACTGGATCTCTGTAAAAAATGTTATGCCTATT
This sequence comes from Lycium ferocissimum, assembly GCF_029784015.1. NCBI lineage: Eukaryota > Viridiplantae > Streptophyta > Magnoliopsida > Solanales > Solanaceae > Lycium > Lycium ferocissimum. Next base: position 68,205,898 of record NC_081350.1, on the reverse strand, counting down.
CTACTGAACGCTATCGACAAAGTAGAAAAATTTGAAATTTTGACTAAGTGTGAAATGGACCTAGGAGCTCGCTGTGCTCAACTCAAAGCACAACATAGTCATGCTATAGGCTAAGCTCAGTGAGCCAGGGAGTCCAAAATGCCCCATCCTAAAAATTTGAACACTTAAACTCGAAAATTCATTTGTCAGGCATTCCCACTACGTAGAAAACCCCTCAAGGACGATTTTCTCTGCTCTCAAACCCCCACATCAAGGTGAGAACATCTCTATGTTTCCTAATCAATGCTGGCACTAAATACATGGTTCTTAAACGAAAACATAGGATTTCCAAGGTAATCCTTCTCAAGTGAATTCAAGCTAGGGTTTTGGATGTTCTTCGTCAGAAAAGCAAACTAGTTCGTTGGATTGGAGCATTTAAAGGTATGTAAGGCTAACTATCTATGTGTGGGAATTTTATTGATCTTCCCCACGCCTTGTTCTTCATAATTAATTGTTCTTCATGATTAATATGAGTTGCATCGTAAAATAGAGATTATGCCCTAGTTCATGAAAAGTTCCGAACTTCTATCCTTTAAGAATATAGTTTCGTAGTTGTTCATGATTATCATTCTGAATATTGTGAACTCAGAACATAATCTAAATAGACCCGTGTTTTATACCCATGAGTCTCAGTCTAGAAACTCAGTATGCTTAGAAACAGTTAAGGCTTCAGGTCTCATAATTAGTCCTAGACTATATGTCTCAATTCAGTAATGTTCATTATTCCAGGGGTCTTAGTTCTTTAATAATAATTTTTGAATATTGAACTCTTGCATTTTACCCGAGGTCTACTGTTGTATTTTTCCAAAGGACAACTCTTGTATTTATTCCAAAGGGCACCGTCTCATGTATACGTATACTTGGCCAAGGCCATAGTTTTGTGCATTGGGGAAAGGCCTCACATATAAATACAGGAAAACAGGGGATTCAGATGCAGAACCGGAAGTACTCATAACTCCACTTCTCTTGTTCATTTCAATTTACAGTTTCAGTATTTATTACCTGTTTATTAATTGGGCTACCCTCTCCAGAGCATCCCACTTACAATTCTTTCTTTCAGTTGCTTTACATACCCGTGCAATTCCTCTCCAGAGCATCTCACTTACAATTCTTTCTTTCAGTTGCTTTACATACCCGCGCAATTCAAATGTATTGTCGTCCTTTTTGGCCGGTGCAGGTAATGATTTACAGAACGACGGATCTCGTGCTAGGATCTCCGATCGTCCCAATTGGGAGCCCCGCTCTTTTCGGCCTTATCATTATTTACAGTCATTTTTAGTATTATTAGACAGTCAGGTATGCCGGGGGCCTTGTCCGAGCAATCAGTCAGTACTTCAGTAGAGGCTTCATAGACTATATTAGCAGCTAGACAGAGTCACAGGCTTTTATGTTAGCCTTGTTGGCTATAGTATTTATGTAGATAAAGAATCAGAAGCAGGAGTTAAAAATTTTTATCATTATTTTTGTTTTTGATTAGGTAAAGTAAAATTTCATTAAAATTGCATTTTATAGATGCTGAGAATTACAATTAGACATGTCTTTATAGACCATACATATCGATATGACATCCATAGCTTGACTATAAAGAAATACGTCAAAAAAGTTCAATAGTTCACTATCCATCTGAGGATCATATTAGAAAACCCATCAAATTGGACACATGTTAGGCAAACTATGTTCAAGGTTAACTTATATATACATGTAAAAGTGAATTGATTAATATCACTTGAATTAGTGTTTCACCAAGATATTACATAGAAAACAGGAATAAATGACTAGTCCATATTCTAAGTCTTTAGAGTGCAAAATACATCATAATAGTCTCCATTCACTTCACTAAATTATTTCAATTTTACCAAGATGCACCTACCTAACCCATTCTAAGAATTAGAATACCTGGAGGTGCAAACTTGCCAAATGCATACTGTACATATTTGCAAGTATAATCCTTCTGCCTTAAGTGCTCTCCATTCGACGAGTTCTCATTTGTTTGAAGAATTTATATTCGATACTAGCATCCAAAAGGAGAAAAACTTTGCTGCTAAACCTGGTTTGGCTACATTTGTCCTGATTTATCGAAATAAAATTAGAATAGCTGATACATAGGTAAAACATCATTAAATTTACTTAAAATTCACCCCCAGAAGAAACGAATGGGAAGAACAGCTGGGGCTAAAGGAGGGATGCACCTGGTCCATGCCATCAAAAAATGAAAATGGCTTAGCACCCCAAAAAGATGAGGAAAATGCTATCGACCACCAAAGTAGTACCAAAAAGATGACCGATACTAGTGGCTTTTGTTAGACGTAGCCATCAAAGTGAAAATCCCATTTTTTTTTTACACAATTTCAAAATGTATAAAGAGAATCACATATATAGTTTTTGACACAATCTTATCAAAATGTGTAGAGAAAATCACACACACACACACACATATATATATATATATATATATATTAACACAATCTTATCAAAATGTGTAGAGAGAATGACATGTATCCTGGATCGACTATGAACTAAGAAGTTTAGCACAACAAATTAATAGATTTGAAATTATCAAGTGTTAGTAGTTTGTTTTGCACCTGATGCAAGAGAAGTAGAAGAGACACAAAACGGCAAAATTTGTACAATGACTTCAATTGAACTAAGAAGTGAGAATTTTTACAACCAAAGATACTGCATATATCTAAATAATTTGCCTTTATTTGAACGGAGAATTTCTCCTCTTTTAAGCGAGACTTAAGGTTGATTTTCAGTATTCCCACTTAGAATAAGACAACTTTAAATTTCAGAAGGAAAAAAAAACAAACTTTAGTATAAATTTGTTCTACTATTTCTCTATCAATTCTATTGAAATCTAGGATAGACCCTTGAATTTCTACATTCTCTAACCTCTTTACAATACAAAAGTTGAACTTGATAACTTAGAATGTCTCTCCTATAGCTTTTCTATCACCTCTATTGACTAAATATATTTTTGAAAAGTCTAATCTTCTTAGTTTAATCGCTGCCCCCTTACTGTAAAAACACAAATGGAGTCTAGTAAACAAATAATAGGAATCTCAAAATTAGGATTCAATAGTAGAAATAAATTCTAGTTACCTCGTTCTATCTTGTTTGTCTCCATTCATTAGTTGTCCTAACACAATACTTCAAGAAGACTGCAATTTTTCACAAAAGCTCTCCGATTTTAAAACATCTAGTTCATCGGCTCTCTTTTGCTATTACTATATGTTCACTTCTTCAAATCTTGTTGTTGCTGCTAAACCCACTACACCACAATAAACATCAAGCAAGCCATTTAGCAAGTCATACAGAACAAAACCCCATAACATGTGGAGAATATATAAAAACTAGGACTTTAATCTCACAGTTAACCCTAATTCAGGATATCATCTATACCCAGTTGAAATCGATAATAAACGTCAAAGGTGAATCAAAAAATAACCTTCAACAAAATTTGAGTTCTTCCTTAATCAGAGAATATCTACGTTTATGCTCCTTTCCCTAAAAAAAGAGTGTGAAATTTTAGAAATAATTCAAACCCATTCATGGAATTTCTATGGGTTAGAAGAGGAAATAATGTGGTATCAATGAAACTTTATGACCAGCATAACAAGAGAACGAAGACGGGAAGCAGAAGTAGAACAAGCAACAGCGGCAGAGAGCGACACCATAGGTTTGTGGAGATGCTAGGATGAGCCACCATGGAATTAGGGATTTTTAGAGATGGAGTTAGCTTTTGAGATGGGTTTATTTTACTTTTTAATTTTTTTTCTATCATTCTTTTTAAGAGTTAAATTAAGTGGCACTCGCTCCCGATCAAAATGGAACATTACGGACCAGTTTTTGATCATTTTAAGGACCACATTTAGTCCCTTTGTCATTTTAAAACATACGAGCTTTAGAGACCAGACAAAATCCCAGTCCATGTAAGTATGCTTTTAGGGAGCAGATTTTTAACTAGTCATTACATGTTGGTCGCTAATAACCCCTTTTCTATTCCCCACATCGAATTTCATCTTCTTATTTTAATTTTGGAAGCTAGAGAGCTCGGAACTTAGTGATTTCAAGTGCTATTTCAAAATTCTGCATTAGGGTAAGTTCTTAACCATAATCTAAGCCTTCTTCTTATGATTCCATCATCTATTTAGTCAGTTCCTTCATTAGTTAGATTGTAGTATAAAGGGCTTTCCATGAAAATGGGTTTAGTGTTCTTGATCAAATTGAAGGTCTATGTGGGGTTAGATTTTCATAATTTTAGGATTATGACTATTTAGACTATGGGTAAAATGAATTTAAGTCAAAATTATAGTTTTGACGTTTGGGGCTTGGGAAAGGGTTTTGGGTTTAGTTTTTGGACCTGAATCCTTCATTATGGAAAATGGGTATCCATAGGATCATATTCTTATGTAGATACCATATTTGACCAGATTGGGCTTGTTCAGAAGCTCAAAGGTAAGGAAAGGTCGTGGAGTGACTTTTTGTCTTCGAATTCTGGCAAGTTGAGACTTACTAGACCCTTTATGTAGTGTTATGAGTTGGTTAATGTAATTAAAAGGTGAAATGGGGAATTAGGGGTCCCGTACTCTTGAGGTGACGAGCACTTGTACGGGTGCCGATATATGTATGGGTAACTAAAATATGAAAGAATTGAGCTTTTTGAAGGGGAATGTATGTTATTTCGCACTGGTATTTGTGATTAAATCCACTAGGTTGGTATGATTGTTGGTTATTTGGGCTATGATTGCCATGTTTGGTTAATACTTGTGAATATTGACTTGTCTTGTATTCATCACTCCACATCGCATCTAAATTATGAAAGAGGAATTGATCTTGGGAAATTGCATTGTTATTATGCATTTGCATGGTGTACGCGTATCCATTACATTCATTCATGATACTATTGACATCTGATCAATGAGATAATAAAAGGGGCCTTAGAGGCCGGATATTGGATATTGTACATGTACGGATTGATGATGATATTATAGCTTATTGACTGGTACCCGATGTGAACTGGGAGATCTGGTATTTCGGATGGGTATATGGACCTTATGAGTCCCCCATGGCTCACGTGAAACCTACTGCTAGAGCGTGTGTAAATCGGTGCATATGGCCATTGCATTGCATATTTTTCAATTACATTTCATATTATCTTTAATTGATTGACTTGTTCCCATGCCATGCTTATCCGGAATATTGAAAATGTTGAATCTTTATGACTATACTTAAAAAAACACAGACTTTATAAATTGGTTGAGTTGTGTATTTCTTACCTTAATTACTTGAATGCTTATGAACTGTGATTCTTGATACTAACAAAGCAAGGAGATGAGTATCGGGAGTACCAACCCTCTTCATTGCTATACTTTAGGATCGGTCAATGATATTGCTGAGTACACGTGCTTTTCGTACTCTGTACACTTGCACCTTTTATGTGCAAGTTCGGATCCAAGCACGAGTGGAGTTCGAGGTTTAGGCGATCATTGATGTCACGACCCAATTTCATAAGTCGTGAAGGCACTAAATCCAACCAAGTTAATAAGTCATCCACAATCCGCTAGAACAATTTAATAAAGGAATTAAAGCAGAAAAAGAAATCATTCAAGTTATTTCAAATACTAGTTATCCTTATTTTCATAAAACATGATAATAGAGGTACAACCATCCCCGAATCCGGTGTCACTAGTACAAGAACGACTAAATGAAGTATAAGTGTAGGCACACATTCGGAAAGTACATACGTTGTCCCAAATAAAAGACAACGATAAAGATAATTGAAGAAAATCTGGTGCCATGGATCAAATGATGGCTCGCCCTAAATTGTCCAGATGACCCTCACAACGGTTAGCAATGTCTTGAAATCCACTCGTACCGGGAGTAGAATCTGCACACGAAAATAGTATAGCAAGTGTAGCGTGAGTACGGATAACTACGTGTACTCAGCAGCATCATCGACCGACCCAACAAAAATGGAAATGAGGGTCATTCGCGATTACTACTCCCATACTTAACCATCATTAGTTCACAACAACAATAATAATAATAATATATCAAGCTGTGATAATCTCAGTTCAAGCCTATGTGAAGCTTCTAATCCATAAGTACATCAGGTAACCGAATAATCAACTAAGTCCTTGGTTTATCAAGAATCAAATAAGCACCCAAATCCTTAATCCGTCAATCATCCAAAGACAAAAAAGGCAATCCAAACCACAATCAAGACATAATAGACAATCAACTTCTTCAAACCTGTATACAACAAAGGAGATAGAATGAATGATATGATATAAAGTGCAAATGCATGTAATGCCATGCAATGCAATACAAGGCCTTTCCATCACCCAAAGATACACACGTTCGAATGCCAATGAATCGTGACTTATGGGGGACTCGCGAGGTCCATATACCACCGCTTTGGAAAATCCTTGGATCACGGGCTCCACATATCATATCTCAGCCCCTTAGGCTCGTATAATTCATGTCTCAGTTCCTTAGGCTCATATACTTGTCAACTAGCCTATTGACTCATAATCATCATCACTTCGTTCGAAATCATTTCCCTTTGGACCTTTCATTAGTTCCATCAATGCATATGAGATACCATGATAAATATGAACGTGACATGCTTAGCAATAAGAAATCAATGCATACAATAAAGGACCTTACCTTTAGTCACGATAAGTATGCAGGAGATATATGATAAACATGGATATGGCATACATCGCAATAAGAAATGGGAATACACATAAGATTCTCTTTTTTATGTTCTCATAATCACAAAGGTTCCACCTTTAACTTTTTATACACAATAAAGTTTTGTCTCAAGATATCATCATCACTACGTTCGGAAACATTTCACCTCAAACCCACATATGTATCCTCAAATATATATAATGCATGAGATACCAAATGAAGCATGATTATGACATGCACAATAACAAGAAGCCAATAAATACCATAAAAGATCTCATCTTTATTCATTATAAGCTATAAAGTCCTATCTTTAGCCGATTAGGCAAAAAAGTCATTATCTTAGCTTCTTTTCCACCTTTCAACGAGCATTTATGAGTAATGAGTACCACACATAACAAACAAGATAGACACACACTTAAAAAGACAGAAAGTACGGGCTTCATACCCCACTCAAAGATCCATATGATCATATTATCTACCTGCTAGTGCCAAAACGTGAAATTCAAACCAACTATACAATTTAAATTGCAAAAGTTCCCATTACATGTCACCGGTACCCGATATAAGTGCTCGTCACCTCACGAGTATCGAGACCCCCTTATTATCCTCGTCACACGCTTTTTGCAACGACCAATCTGGTCATTATAGTGCTGATGACTCTTTTACCCCTGTTGACCTTTTCCCGAGGTCATCAGGCGTGCTTTATAGTGACTTTTGGAGGTTTAAGCCTTAAAGTGGGATTTGTTTGACACAGAGTTGACTTCTATGTAAACGGACCTTTTTCAGATTTTTATCAATTTCAAGAGGTCCGGATGGTCATTTATGACTTAGTAAAGGTGTTCGGTTTAGTTCCCAATGCAATTGGAAGCGTTTTGGGACTTAGGTTGGAAACTTGTACAGGGAGAATTGATCAACTTGTGGACTGAATCTTCTTGGAGGTATGATTTATGACCCTAAACTTTCTCATTTACCTTCCTAGCTCCCTAATCCATGCTTAGAATCACTAGAATCAAAATAGAGAAGATGAGTCTTGTGATAAATTTCTTGAAATGGGTTTATACTTTTAAAATGGAAATTGATGGTGAAATTGACTAATATAACCATATAATTTGATGAATTCCATATTGTTAAGCTTATTTCTTCCATTATTAGTGGTTAAATTGAGGATTGAAGAATTATGGTTCATACCCAAATTTGGGGGTTTTACTTTAAATCCGAATTAGGCTTAATCTTGTGTTGTTTTAGAAATTGATTAGTGGGTTTGATCACCTAGAGCTTGAATTGCATGTTCCATCCTTTAATTTTTCGTTTGCCCTTGTGGGCCCGTTTCCCCAATTTCTTAGGTTAGAATTGACCTAACTAGGCGTATAGTAATATGGGTGTCGTTATTCGTGGTTTTTAATATAAAATTCAATTATGAATAGACTTTGCGTACTTGGAGGCGCTACGAAAGGGCAAGGTCAAGGTGCGATGGTTCGTGGCTCCTGTTTGGCTTTTCGGGTAAGTTACGGCGTACCTTTTTGCTTAGACTTCGATTAGCGAATCATATGTAGAGTTAGTGATTGTTGGAGAAAGCATGTACACCTTCGAGTATGAAGTTGGGATGAAATACTTAGGTTGGTATTGTTGTTGATTATGGTTTGTCGCCTTATTGTAGTCTATTGAGCTATTGCTTATTAGTGAGTTGTTGGCTTGTTGCCACGTGATTGATTCTAGAGTTCATGCTTAGTGATTACTTGTGTGTCGGAAAGTATATTTATCATGATTGAGGTTGTTGGGAAGGAAAGAAAGGTTGTGACATTGATATTGTGATTGAGATATGTTTTCATGTGTGGCACTATTGATTCATATGTTCTTGTTGGCATTGTTATCATGCATTCAGTCATTTATACATATATTCGAATTAGGTTGTGCGGCACAACACTTGTATCTGGTTGCACGTACCGCAACACTGACTAGGATGGGGTTGCAAATTCTGCAACATTAACTATTGGATTGGGCTGTGCACCATAGCACGTACATGGACTTGACGGTTCCCCTTGGGTCATAACTGTTGAGGAGATGAGATATTCCACCCGAAGCGTATGTGTCATTGCATTTGCATTACATTCATCTCATATTTACCTACAGCATTGTATTGGACTTGTTGGTTGATATTTAGTGATATGTGTACTTGATAGTGGTTCTTGAGATTGTGTTTCGGACTTATAGTAGATTTTGAGGTCATATACTAGACATGGTGATTTGGTACTGGATTTGATATTTTGGACTGTGTTGAGTTTTATCTTATTTTTAGCATGCCTACTTTTTCAGTCTTTTTCTTATATATATATATATATAACAGTTGTTGGCATATGATATCTACTCAGTACATGTTGTTGTATTGATTCTACCTTGCTACATTCTTTTGGACTGTAGAGTTTGTACCGGATCGACTTCTACGCTTCGTGACTGAGTCCCGAGGCCATTTGACAAGCATTCCGGGGTGAACACTTGGATGGATTCACTGCCCGAATGACTCTATCTATTCCTGTCTTTATATTATATCATTTAGACAGTATTTATGGATATTTGAGACTTACATATTCCTAGACATTATGTAGTGGATCTTGTAGTATTCAGGCCAGATTTTTGGGATTCGATGTATCTTCCGTACTTATTATATATACCTATTTATGTTAGACTTATTACTGTGTAAGTCTGGGTGATTGGTTTTATTCTATTTATTGTTTGGTTGTGAATAAGAGACGGGTTCGCCTACCAAGGTGGGAAATGGCAGGTGCCCGTACGTTTCCCTAGATTGGGGGTCACAAGTTAGTATCGGAGCCCTTGGTTATCCAGCCTATAAATACAAGAGTATGTCTAGTAGAGTCTTGTGGATAAGCATAACGAGCTCCGTACCTATCTGCGAGAGGCTACATAACATTTAGGAAACATCACATTCTTTCATTCCTTCATGGTACTTTATTCAAATTGGTATTTGGCTTTTTCTAATTGGTATTTGATCTACTACTATTCACCCACAGATGGTAAGGACACGAGCTACCATTGCGAGAGACGAGGTGCCCGAGCCTGCTGCTGGGGCAAGCACTAAAAGATGAGCACACTTGAGAGTTTGTGGCCGAGCTAGAGGTTGTGGAGATACACCGGCTAGGGGTGAGAAATTTGTGGCTAGATAGAGGCAAGCACGTTCAGCTTCTCCAGAGCGTCATCCCGAGAGAAAGATAGGCAGCTGGGAGAGGTGAGGGACTAGACCGGACTCACCTCGATGCTATGTGCGGACGGCATTCCGGATATCATGGCAGTGTGCTTCTTTATCTTGACAACACGTACGCTCTTGTGGGTGCCACTACTCCAGGTGGTTCCAAGACTCGAGTGGGGGTAGGGACTCCCGAGCAGGGTCTGACTATGGGGATGTATCCTGCTGTTGCTATGGCCTCGCATTTAGGTGGTTTCCAGTCCCTAAGGGTGCTTTCAGACATGTGGCAGTCCAGCCTTTGACCGTTGAGGATCGGGCTTGTAGGGAGGTTCCTAAAGATGGAGCCGCCCAAGTTCTTTGGCTTGAGTAGTAAGGATGCATAGCAGTTTACTATAGAGATTCATGAGAGGCTCTAGAAGATGTGTATTATGGAGTCTCATGGGGCTGATTATGTGTCATTTCAGTTTTGCGGTGCCGCGAAGACTTGGTGGAAGACTTTTATTGAGAGCAGACCCATTGGTGCATCGCCACTTACTTGGACCCCGGTTCCATGAGTGTTTATTGGAGAAGTACACGCCGAGTACTTTAAGAGATGAGCTAGAGATGGAGTTTTTATTTGCGAGCGGCCGATGGTGCATGATCGTGCCGCAGTATGAGGCCGCATTTTTATTTTTGGCCGGATATGTTCGCCTGATTCCCACATAGGAGGATAGAGTTCGTAGGTTTGTTGGTGGACTTTTGTATCCACTCTATGTTGCTTGTCTTTAGTTGGTGGCTTTGGGATCTTCCGTCCAGGAGGCTGTTGATCATGCCGTGGGTGTTGAGTCTGCCAAGGCTCGATCTTTGAGAGAAAGGTAGTGAGAAGAGGCCACATCATCATGGTAGTTATAGTTATTCTAGCTACGGGGCGGGGAACCGCTCATCCCGAACCTTATCATTCGCCCGGGTGCGCCCGTTCGATCGTGTTACGGGCTTTCTTCGAAAGTGGTCCTTCTGGACCCAGTGGTTATGGAGCTGGATAGTCCCATGGTGGTTCTTACTCCCGTCCAGTTGATCGTGGTAGTCCCTCTAGTTTGTCAGCTTTCGTGTATCGACCTCCAGCCCTCAGATCTTTCTATGTTTGTGGTGTTTCTAGCCATATTATGAGGGATTATCATAGATTCGGATAGAGTGGGTCTCAGCAGGGTTCCTGGTTCCATATTCTGAGGACTCCGACATCCTCTAGTGGCTGAGGTGGCTCTTCAGCCAAAGGCGGTGCTCAGTCAGGCCGCGGTGGATGTCATCAGTCTAGGGGTGGACCGGTCGTGCAGAGTATGATCTTAGGCCTCCGCAGAGGGTACCGTCGGCCGTAGCAGCCGCGGGTGGTGGTCTTTGCTATTCTTTTTCGGGTAGGCCGAGGCTGAGGCCTTTGATGCTGTGATCTCAGGTACTATTTCGGTTAGTCATCGACCTGCTTCAATCTTGTTTGATCCGAGGTCTACTTTCTCATATGTATTTTTTTATCATTTCATTGGTTTGCATTTGATTAGTGACTATTTTGATGTGCCTGTTCATGTTTATACTCCAGTTAGAGACTCAGTTATTGTTTATCAAGTATTCCGATCTTGCTTAGTTACTTTTATGAGGTATGATACTTGGGTAGATTTGATGATATTAGATATGCTAGACCTTGATATTATCTTGGGTTTGATTTGGTTGTCACTGTATCATGCGATCTTAGACTGTCACGCCAAGACAGTCACGTTAGCTATGCCTGGGATTCCTAGATTAGAGTGGAGGGGTACTCCGAGCCCACTCCAAAGAAGATCATTTCTTATCTTTGCGCAAAGAAGTTAGTTAGCAAGGGGTGTTTGGCTTACTTGGCCCATGTTCATGATACTAGCATTAATTCTTTGCCCCTTGAGACTGTGCCCATTGTATGTGAGTTTTTAGAGGTTTTTCCTTCTGATTTGTCGGGTATGCCACCCGAACGGGATGTTAATTTCTGTATCAATTTGGATCCGGGCACGCAACCTATTTCTATTCCTCCCAATAGGATGGCACCCGCTAAGTTGAGAGAGCTGACGGAGCAGCTACAGGATCTGTTGAGTAAGGGGTTTATTAGATCTAAATGTCTCCCCTTGGGGTGCTCTTATTTTGTTTGTGAAGAAGAAGGATGGTACGATAAGGATGCGCATATATTACCATTATTTGAACAAGATCACTATTCATAATAAGTATCCCATTCCTCGCATTGATGAATTGTTCGACCAGCTTCAAGGTGCTTTGGTATTTTTGAAAATTGGTTTGAGGTTAGGCTACATCAGCTGAAGATTTGGGCCAAGGCTGTTCCGAAGACGGCCTTTAGGACTTGTTATTATCATTACAAGTTCCTTGTGATGTTATTTGGGCTTACGAATGCCCCAGCTGCGTTTATGACTTTGATGAATGGCATTTTCAAGCCATATCTTGATTCCTTCGTCAATGTATTCATTGATGATATCTTTGTGTATTCAAAGAGTAAGAAGGAGCATGAGCGTCATTTGAGGATTATCCTTGGGTTATTGAAGGAGAAGGAGCTTTATGCCATGTTTTTGAAGTGTGAGTTCTGGCTTGAGTCTGTGGCATTCTTGCGCCATGTTGTGTCTAAGGATAAGATCATGGTTGATCCAAAGAAAATTGAGGCTGTTAGAGATTAGGTGAGGCCCACTACTGTGACTGAGATTCGTAGCTTCGTGGGGTTAGCCAGCTATTACCGTTGATTTGTGAAAGTCTTTGCTTTTATTGCTTCTTCATTGACCAGACTGACTTAGAAGGAGGTTCCTTTTCAGTGGTCTGATGCTTGTAAAGAGAGCTTTCGACAGCTCAAGACTCTTTTAACTTCATCCCCGATTCTAGCATTACCCGTGAAGGGTAAGGATTTCTCTGTGTATTGTGATACACCTTGTGTTGGTTTGGGTGCTGTGTTGATGCAGGAGGGTAGATTCATTGCCTATGCTTCCCGTCAGTTGAAGATCCACGAGAAGAACTGCCTTACCCATAATCTGGAGTTATTAGCAATAGTCTTCGCATTAAAGATTTAGAGGCACAACCTGTACGGAGTCCATTGTGAGGTGTTCACGGATCACCGAAGCCTTCAGTACGTGTTCAGTCATAGAGATCTATATTCCAGACAGCGTAGGTGGATGGAACTTTGGAAGATTATGACATCACCATTCTCTATCATCTGGGGAAAGCTAATGTTGTAGCTGATGTCTTGAGTCGCAAGGCACTGAGTATGGGCAGCTTAGCTCGATTGGTTGCTTCTGAGCGTCCGTTAACCATGGAGGTTCAAACTCTGGCTAATAGTTTTGTGCGCCTTGATAACTCAGTTCCGGGCAGAGGCTTAGCTTGTGTTAAGGAAAGGACGTCCCTGTTGAAGCATATTAGGGCCAAGCAGTTTAAGGATGACCAGTTGTGTAAGATTCGTGATAAGGTTCTGAGAGTCGAGGCCAAGGAGACCATTCTTGATAGTGAGAGGATTCTGAGGATTAGGGGACGTGTGTGCGTTCCTCGTGTTAGTGACTTGATTCGTTTGATTCTGGAGGAGGCCTATAGCTCCAGATATTCAATTCATCTAGGTGCTACGAAGATGTATCGAGATCTGAGGTGGCACTACTGGTGGGGGAGGATGGAGAGATATTATAGATGTTGTGGCTAAGTGTAGGAATTGTCAGCAAGTCAAGTATGAGTACCAGAGACCTGGTGTGTGCTTCAGAGGATGCCCATTCTCGAGTGGAAGTGGGAAAGGATTTTCATGAATTTTGTTTTGGGTCTTTCGAAGACCCTGGGCAAGTTTGATTCAGCTTAGGTTATTATTGATCGATTAACTAAGTCTGCTCATTTCATTCCAGTTCAGATCACTTACACTGCATAGAAATTAGCCAGGATTTACATTCGTGAGATTGTACGATTGCACGGGGTCCCTATTTTGATTGTTTCGGATCGAGGTCCCAATTTACTTCCAATTTCTAGAGGGCTTTTTAGGCAGATTTGGGCACTTAGTTGGACCTTAGTATAGCTTTTCATCCCCAGATTGATGGCCAGTCTGAGAGGACTATCTAGGTGCTCAAGGATATGTTGAGAGCATGCGTCATTTATTTTGATGGTCATTGGGACCAGTTGTTGCCCTTAGCAGAATTTGCGTATAATAATAGCTGCCATTCGAGTATTGATATGGCGCCGTTTGATGCTTTGTGTCACGACCCAAACCGATGAGCCGTAACAAGTGCCCGACCACTACTGGCCAAGCACTCCTGTGCTTGCATTTACTTCTCACTGACTATCCTGGGCCCATATACAATCTGTAACTGAGCTATACTGTCTCCCAAACATTCAACATAAACGGCACCGTATCGGGAACTCACGGCCAACGCATACATATACCATAAATACTGAGAGTAACGGCGCAAGTCGATTTGGCCGCTAATATATACTGTACAACAAAATAAGCGCCGACGAGGCTGGATAACATCATGGCTACATGTCACTATTTACAGAACTCTATAAGATATAGACTGTAGAAGAGACAGGACAAGGCCCTGCCATACCCAACTATGTACATATCAAATAGCGTTCCCAAGGGCTGTAGCTCCGGTCCAAATGGAGCTCGCTTGCTGGAACTGGAAAGAGGCCCTACTAGTCTGGCTCACTCGGCTGGCTATCTGAACCTGCGGGCATGAACGCAGCCCCCCGAACAATAGGGGAGTCAGTATGGATAATGTACCGAGTATGTAAGGCATAAGAGTAACATACACAGAAGTCAGGAAGACAATCTGAGAATCATAAACTAGACTGACTAGATACAGCTGTATGAATGCATCTGTATGTCTGACTATCTGAACATATCTGTATATCTCTACTTACTGAAAATGCCTCTGAAGGCGTATGGTATGCATAGGTCATAGTCATAGTGTCGTGGAACGTACGGCTCGATCCCTACCCCATATAAGCCCCTTCAGGCATGATAGTATAATGGCCCCTTCGGGCATAATAGCATAATGGCCCCTTCAGGCATAATAGCGTAATGGCCCCTTCGGGCATAACAATATAATGGACCCTTCGGGCATAATAGCATAATGGCCCCTTTGGGCATAATAGTCATTATCACTGTGCACCAGCTGATCAGGTGGTAATGTGTATATAATGCCTCGCCCTTTCCCCATACCCCATATACATATAATATATGCGTATATAACACTTTCTGGTCACGGGTCAATGTGCATATATGTAAATGAATGCAATGCATAAATATGAACTAACATTATCATGATACAAACTCAAGACCCATGAACAGAAGGGACAATCATAACAAGGGGTATAGGATCATTAAGAACTGAGATACTGCTAGTACTTCTAAGAGTAGAATGATATGGAGACTCGATTACTCATTGTTCGCTCATGTCATAGGATCATGCCAAAATGAAAGAAAGGGAGAGCATTAACATACCTTCTTGGTCTTCTTAACTCCTTACGTTTATCTTCCCGAGCTCGCAGATCTACATTTAAGAGGATTTACACTAACGTTAGCCTCTTCATCGCACACTTGTACCAAGT
This sequence comes from Lycium ferocissimum, assembly GCF_029784015.1. Lineage (NCBI taxonomy): Eukaryota > Viridiplantae > Streptophyta > Magnoliopsida > Solanales > Solanaceae > Lycium > Lycium ferocissimum. The sequence continues at coordinate 68,190,387 of NC_081350.1, read as the reverse complement.
TCCAAATCGAACTATTCTATATTCTGCCGAAAATCGGGCAGCATCTCTCCTGTTTATATGCCTAGCCCGAATTCTCAATTCAACCACCAACAATAACAATAACAATACCAACGTCAATAGCATCATTTACAACTCCAAAGTATTCTATAGAACAGCCCACACGCTGTTTTCCAACTTTCATAACTAACCAACAAGTTATACAATTAATTAACCACGCTATCTTCGTAAATAAGCCGGTATTAACATAAATAGGAAAAGATTCATACCTTTATCTTGGTAATATTTCTTTATATTCACTCCTCCGCCTTGAGCTTAAGCCACAACGCCTCAATACACAATTTTGTAATCGCAACTATACGCCGTCTGGACCGGGATTTGGGAATTATACCTGGTTTTGGGCTAAAAAGTTTATGATGGAAAGTTGGAGAGTTTTCTGGATTATTTGGGGGTATTTGGAGTGAAAATAGGGGGCCTCCCCCTTTTATAGAATGGTCCAGGTTCTGCTTGGACCGACTTAAAATTAACTCAGCGTGACGCGCCAAAGGGCGCGTTCGCGCAGCCTTAATTTTTCTGACTGCGCGTTCGTTCAGTAAAAAGGTCATAACTCTTGATCCCGATATTGTGTGAGGGCCCACGACCTATGGTTGAAAAGCTAATTCAATTATCTACAGCATTCATGCATGGCATTTTTCCAAATTCCAAACCTATAAGGGAGTTGTGGCCCTTCCAAGTCAGATCGTCCGAAAATATTTCCTTAAATCGTCCTTTTGGAGGGCTTATGCCCATATTTGGCTTAAGGGTCCTTCTTAGGACTTGCTCAACTTTCCATATACTACTCATATATCTCTTCATATGTCCTTTATAAAACTTTGGCGTGTGGGCCCCACTTTGCATACAGCAACGAGGGCTTTTCGTCAAGTGACATATGAACCAATTCACCTCATATGATCTCCAAATGTCATATGTATACCATTATTACACTCTTATAATATATCCTTTCTCCTTAATCCTCGCATAACTTTACTCTTCCCGAGGCCCATACTAAGCTGTCTACGACCTTGTTAGCGCGAAATTTTTTGGGGTGTAACACTTTGTATGGTAGGAGGTGTCGTTCTCCTATTAGGTGGTTTAATGCTTTTGAAATTCTCCCATGGGTCACATATTTGTTAAGAGAGTCCATGGACCGGGTGAAGCTTATTCAAGAAAAGCTTCTAGCAGCCCAGAGTCGACATAAGATGTATGCGGTTCGGAAGGTTTGGGACATATAGTTGATGGTGGGCGAGCAGGTGCTTTTGAAGATCTCATGGGTGTTATGAAATTTGGGAAGCGGGTCAAGTTGAGCCTGAGGTACCTTGGCTCATTTGAGGTTCTCCGTCGATTTGGAGATATTGCTTATGATTTGGCTTTGCGACCGGGCCTGTCGAGTGTTCATCCAATTTTTCATGTGTCCATGCTGAAGAAGTATCATTCTGATAGTTCTTATATAGTTCGTTGGGATTTGGTGTTGTTTAATGAGAATCTGTCTTAAGAGGAGGAGCATATAGCGATTCTGGATAGGCAGGTTAGGAAGCTGAGGTCGAAGGAGATTACTTCGGTTAAGGTTCAATGGAAGCATCTTCCTGTTGAGGAGGCTACATGGGAGACCGAGTCCGATATGCGCGAGAGATATCCCCAATTGTTTGTTGATTCAGATACTTTCCCGATTTCTACTCCTTGTCGCTCGAGGACAAGTGATTGTTTAATTGGTATCTGATGTAACAACCCGATTGGTCGTTGTAGTGCTAATGACCCTTTTACCCCTATTGACCCTTTCCTAAGGTCATCGGGTGGGTTTTAGAGTGACTTTTGGATGTTTGAGCCTTAAAGTGGATTTGTTTGACCCAAAGTTGACTTTTAGGTAAACGGACCTTATTCAGAATTTCATCGATTTCGAGAGGTCCGGATGATCATTTATGACTTGGTAGTGTGTTCGATTCGGTTCCCAATGCAATGTGGAACATTTTGATACTTGGGTTGGCAACTAGACTTTAGGCCATTGGGGGTTGACTTGGTCAAATAGACCTTCGTTGGGAAATTCGAGGTCACGGGTGATTTCGTGTAGTGTTTTTATGTGTGTTGGCATGTGTTTTTTTATCTGTGGCATCTCGGGTGATAGTCAGATTTTGGGTTGTGATTGGTAAAAAACCAGAAAAATTCTAGTGTCTGGTGTCTGCCGCAGCGGCGCCAGAACCGCCGCAGCGGTCCTGCGGTAGAGAGGGACCGACGGATAAGTGACTTTGTGATGAGCCCCCGCAGCGGTCGACCCACCGTGGTAGCTGTAATGGGTGTTGCTATAGTGGCTGAGAGATTTGTGGGTGGGCCACTGCAGCCATTCCTTGGCCGTCATAGCGCATGTGCTGCAGCGGGCCTATGACCTCGGCGTAAATGTCGGGCAGAATTCTATTATTTCTCTCAAGTTAAAACTCTTAAACCCTATCACTACTTTTCATCCCTTTCTAAGCATTCTTTGAGAGAATTGATCAACTTGTGGAATGAATCTTTTTGGAGGTAAGATCTATGACCCTAGACTTCATCATTTACCTTCCTAGATCCCTAATCCATGCTTACAATCACTATAATCAAAATAGAGAAGATGAGTCTTGTGATAAAATTCTTTAAATGGGTTTAGACTTCTAAAATGGAAATTGATAGTGAAATTGACTTGTATAACCATATAATTTGATGAATTCCTTATTGTTAAGCTTATTTCTTCCATTATTAGTGGTTAAATTGAGGATTGGAGAATTAGGGTTCATACCAAAATTTGGGGGTTTTACTTTAAATTCGAATTAGGCTTAGTCTTGTGTTGTTTTAGCAATTGATTAGTGGGTTTGATCACCTAGAGCTTGAATTGCATGTTCCATCCTTTAATTTTTCGTTTACCCTTGTGGGCCCATTTCCTCAGTTTCTTGGGTTAGAATTTGACCTAACTAGAAGTATAGCAATCTGGGTGTCGTTATTCGTGGTTTTTAATATAAAATTCAATTATGAATAGACTTTGAGTACCTGGAGGCTCTACGAAAGGGCAAGGCCAAGGTGTGATGGTTCATGGCTCCTGCTCGGCTTTTCAGGTAGGTTATGGCTTACCTTTTTGTTTAGACTTCAGTTAGGAAATCATATGTAGAGTTAGTGATTGTTGGAGAAAGCATGTACACCTTCGGGTATGAAGTTGGGGTCAAATACTTAGGTTGGTATTGTTGTTGATTATGGTTTGTCACCTTATTGTGTTCTATTGAGTTGTTGCTTATTGGTGAGTTGTTGGCTTGTCGCCACATGATAGATTCTAGAGTTGATGCTTAGTGATTACTTGTGTGTCGGAAAGCATATTTATCATGATTTAGGTTTATGGGAAGGAATGAAAGGTTGTGACATCGATATTGCGATTGAGACATGTGTCCATGTAAGGCACCATTGATTCATATATTCTTATTGGCATTGTTATCATGCATTCACTTATTTATACATATATTGGATCAGGTTGCACGCCGCAACACTTACTTGGATCGGGTTGCACGTACCGTAACACTGCCTGGATCAGGTTGCACGTTCCGCAACATTGACAATTGGACCAGGCTGCGCCCCACAGTAGATACAGACTTAGCGGTCCCCCATGGGTCATGACTGTTGAGGCGATGAGATATTTCACCTGAAGCATGTGTGTGTCATTGCATTTGCATTGCATTCATCTCATATTTACCTACGGCATTGTATTGGACTTGTTGGTTGAGCTTTGGTGATACGTGTACTGGATAGTGGTTCTTGAGATTGTGTTACGGACTTATAGTGGATTTTGCGGTTATATACTAGACATGGTGATTTGGTACTGGATTTGATTTTTTGGACTCTGTTGAGTTTTATCTGATTGTGAGCATGCCTACTTTTTCTGTCTCTTTCTTTTATATATATATATATATATATATATATATTCTAACTATTGTCGGCCTATGATGCCTACTCAGTACGTGTTGTTGTACTGATTCTACCTTGCTGCATTCTTTCTGAGTGCAGAGTTTGTGACCGGATCGAATTATACGCTTTGTGACTGAGTCCCGAAGACGTCTGACGAGCATTCCAGGGTAAGCACTTGGATGGATTCGCTACCCGGATGGCTCTATCTATTCCTATCTTTATATTCTATCATTTAGACAGTATTTATGGATATTTGAGACTTGTATATTCCTAGACATTATGTAGTGTCTCTTGTACTATTCAGACCATATTGTTGGGATTTGATGTCTCTTCCGCACTTATTATATTCACCTATTTATGTTAGACTTATTACTGTGTAATTCTTGGTAATTGGTTTTATTCTATTTATTGTTTGGTTATGAATAAGGGACGGGTTTGCTTACCGAGGTGGGAAACGGTAGGTGCTCGCACGTTCCCCTAGTTGGGGCGTGACACTCTTATGTCTAATTTAGCAACCACAATGCTTAAGTTAGAGTTTGCAGTCTCAACATGGCTGGTAAGAAGTCCAGCCAAATCACAACAAAGCCTTGCCCTTCCGTAGAACTTCCGAATGATCCAATCTGCTCAAATACAAATTAAGCATAAGAATATGAGACAAACAATACCCATATTACCTTATAGAAGATTTGGGTCCAAAAAGTCAACCCATAGACCCCGTTCCAAACCCCAAAGGTCAATTTCATAATTTTATTGGAAAACAATTTCAACATGGACTAATTAGCATTCTTGGGAGTAATACAAATGCATTGATACCCATAATAGCATTCTTTAATCCAAACCCAAATTAAGCCCTAAAATTAGGATTCCGAACCCAAAAGGGCAGAACCGTAAATTGAACCTAGAATCTTGTTCCTCATACTTAATATAACTCATAACCCAAAACCATCCATTAATAATCACTAATTCATGCTCAATTACCAAAACCCCCAATTCTTAGGTTAAGGTCCAAATTCTCTTTAATCCAAATATTCTAAGCATGGATTATAGGTCTAAATCATAGGAATAATCAAAATACAAAGTTAAGAGGACTTACCCAATGGTTTCTCCTTGAAATCTCTTCAGCCTCCTCCAAAATCATCCTCAAGCTTAAGGGTTTTGAAATGAAAGTCTAAAGAAAGAAGGCATTAAAATTCACATTCTATACAGCGATTCGCTCATCTACGCACTCAAGCTCGCACCTGTGCACTCGCATGGCGGACAATACCTCGCCGAGGCACAACCTTTACAAAATATCTCAATTTACAGCTGCGGGACTTCCTTCGCAGCGGCGACCTTGCTTTTGCGGGAGAATCTTCGCAGAAGAGAACTAAGGCTAAGTCAACAAATCCTCACTCCTTTGGGCCTTCTCTCGCTGGAGCGCATCCGTAGGGGCGGAACCAACTTCACGCCTGCACATACACCAGAACCAGCAAAATCTAGTCTTTGATTCTCACACCCCCGAAATCCCGAGACTCTCCCGGAACCTCCCCGATACATGCAAACACATGTAAAAAAGCACTACGAACTCACTCGCGCACTTGGAATTCCCAAATGAGGTCTCGCTGACCAAGTCAACCTCGAATGACAAAAAACCAACTTTCCAACCAAATGACCAAAATGCCCCCAAGACCCTCGGGAACTGAACCAAATATATAACCAACCTATATTCGATGTTCCGGAGCTAATGGAACCGACGAAATTCCTAAAATGACACAATTTCCCCTGATGTTGACTTTAGTCAACCCAACACTTATGAAATGCAAAAAGCTCTTATTTTCTCCCTCAAATCACATATGATTGCCTTGGGAATTGTATCACCCTTCCCCACAAGTCAAATATGTCATAATGAAGCTAGGGGAGAGGTCAAAAGGGGTAAAATGGTAAAAAGTGCTAAAACGACCTAACGGATCGTTACATCATCCACCACTTAAACACATGTTCGTCCTCGAACATGAAAGAAAAAGGGACATACCAGAATTATCGAAAAAGTTAGGGATATCTAATCCACAAATCCGTCTACCCAAACTAGCAACCGACACTTCCTCAAAAGTAAGATTCTGATCAAGCAACATCGAAACCCACTGAATCACACAAGAACCATCCGAATGGTACTTCTAAGACAGGGAAATATGAAACAGAAGGTGAACACCTGACAACGTAGAGGCAAAGCCAAACTCGTAGGCTACCTCGCCAATACACTGACCAATCTGGAAAAGACCAATGCACGTAGGGCTCAACTTGCCCTTCTCCTCAAACCCCATCACCCCTTTCAAGAGTGAACCCTTCAACAAAGCTAGCTCAATATCCAAACTCCAAGTCACGAAGCTTCCGATCTACATAACTCTTTTGTCTATTCTGAGCTATGAGAAATCCCCCTTGTAATGTCTTAACTCTATCCAGAGATGTGCACCCAAAGAAAACGAACCAACTTCCGGATGTAAATTCTGTCTAGTTTCTCTGACTTGCAAGTAGTCTGAATCGGTTTGAGATGAGCCAACTTAGTCTAACGGTCACCACGACCCAGGTGACATTAAAATTTTCCCAACAACTATGAAAATCATACCACGAAGTCCGTAGCAAGTCTCTTGCTCACTTAATCCGTCAAACCTTCCTAACTTAGCTCAACGGTCTAATCCTTTTACGTTTGACAAGTTCCACTCGAGATACCCGATTTGATTATAACCAAAACCCTGAATGCAATGTGTTAATTCCATAATATCATCATAGTAGCCACAATCCTCTATCTGAAGTCATAACCCATTGTCAAACTGCACCCGCAAAGTACTTCAATCTCGCTTATCTTCCTCCCTCACCTTCTAAAGTCATTCCTGGTATCGGGAACCCTTAGAAATCATATATTCATATACCCCGAGTCCAAGTCATGATTCCATCTGACCATAAAAACTATTTATGCTTATAGTGAGCCAACTCTAAGCATCTCCGTCAACAACTGATCTTATACAATTCCAAAAGCACAATTCTCAATTCCCATAGGTCTCGTACCGGAGAGCTGAAATCACCGAGTCAACACTCACTATACTGATCCTCTCAATCCTTTAAATATCATATTATGCAAACTATCCCAATGTATATCTTGCGGTACTAATTCTGTAAAATCAACTAATCATTCCAAAGTAAGGCCTATGGCCCCAACTTCACCCTTTATAGCCGCAATCCCTGAGTGCAATACTTATTACACCTTTTAGCAAATCCAAGAGTACTAATCTCATAATCCATGAGCCTTACTTCACACGAATACCCTTTAATCATTCACATTAGAAATAATCGACCACACTATCTAACCATCAACACTTTAACACCATCTACTATTGCGTACATAGTCTTTTCTTGAAATTATGACTCCAACTACCAACTGTAAGGATTCTTTCTTATCAATCAATTCTCACTCGTTCATTCAAAGATGCCATGAAATTACCTATCTTGGTGCTGAACCAGTTGCCTTCTCATCAACCCTTATTCATAAAGTTCCGCTGACATTTGTTACACATACTAAGTCAAATCATCCATAGAATTTCTCAATCAACCTGTCACTTTACACCCTTTCTGAAAGATTAAATATAAGGACACCACATCCCGATCATGATTCATGTGGTCGCACTATTTTAATTTCAAGTCTTATGAACCTTAATCCTCCAAAGCTGATAATAAGATGCTTTTTTCTTAACACATCTGTATCCATATCCCACAAAAACCACTTATATCAATAACAACTAAGAATCACCCAAACTCGCTCGTGGGGTAGATCAAAATACTATAACTATTTCAAAATAGCTAAGCCAATCATGGAGGTCGTAGCAAACCACATTCTTGAGTGTCTGAGAGTTTCACTTGCCTCACTCGAACCTTAAAATGGTAAGCTCCTCTAAGTCCAACACAACACATATACCATTCCTCAAGAAGCCTTTCAACCAGAAAATACCAACCAACCCTAGTCATTCAACGAAGTTAATCACCGCCAGTGCAACTCTCAATCACCATCGAAGTAGTCCATAACCTGAAGGCGATCCTTGACTACTACACATGAATTCCTACCAACGTCCTCATATAGCTCATACCGGTTTCCTTGCCAAAATTCCCTTAAAAGTCGAATAGCTCTACCATCCTGGCACATTAGTCTACCAACCCAAACTAAGTATTCTAAGTCCTTTGGTGAATCCACTGCTCTTTGTTCAGACTGATTTCTTGATCCTCAAATAAACCGCTGAAATACACCATGTGACTTGAATTATTTAACATCCACTGTTAATCGTAGAACCCTTTGAGCCAAAGACACATTTACATTATCCATAAGTATATCCCAAGTAGTCAAATCTTCACACTCATCCCTCGCTAGATTCATTCCTATTAATCGGTCACTGTCCCTTACAAAAGCCTACGACGTATCAAACTTATCAATAAATTTACATCCCTTAAGAAATTACTTCATAGGCAAAGCAGTCTCGCAAAACCGACAGGCTCATAGCTCAAAATGACCCCTTACCATCAAACCAACGAGATATCACGCAAACCTGTAAACCCGACCTTTACTAAAGGATTGTACCCAATCATTTCCACAATAGTCCATCACCTATAACCACTAATTTCTAGATGAGCACATCCACTACTTGTAGCTCATACCAGCAAAATTTAGTCTTTGACTCTCACATCCCAAAATCCTGAGACTCTCTTGGAACCTCCCCGATACAAATCAAATATGCAAATACATGTAAAACGCGCTACGGACTCACTCACGCACTCTGAATTCCCAAAAGATCTCTCGTTGACCAAGTCAACCCCAAACAGCCAAAAACTAACTTTCCAACCAGATAACCAAAATGCCCCCAAGACCCTCGAGAACTGAACCAAATGCACAATCAGCCTATATTCAACATCGTAGAGCTAATGGAACCGACGAAATTCCCAAAATGACATAATTTCCCCTGATGTTGACTTTAGTCAACCCAACACTTATGAAATGCAAAAAGCTCTCAAATCACATATGATTGCCTCAGGAATTGTGTCACCCTTTCCCACAAGTCAAATATATTATAATGAAGCTAAAGGAAAGGTCAAAGAAGGTAAAATGGTCAAAAGTGCTAAAACGACCTAACGGGTCATTACAATTGAGGCCTACTACTTTTGGAGTCTAATGTGAGCTGATAATGGTTCCACAGCACTAGACTTCTTTCTATCTTTTTTTTTTTGTCTTTCTTCATTTCAAACAGTAGTATGTAGTATTTCCAGACTTGTATTCGAATTAGTAGCTCTTATACTTATGACTGCCAGATTTTTTAGATTAGTTTGACTTAGACTTAATACTATCAAATTTTATCAAGACTATCTAAGTACTTTGGGTGTTTTCCTTTAATTTTCGTATTTACTTTATGTTTTGAAACTTTTTTTTTTGATTTGGGGTTCGCTTAGGGGTTTGGGGTAGGTACCCTCACGGTACAAATAGTATTTTAGGTCGTGAAAAATTTGGTATCAAAGCTCTAGGTTCAATGGTCTCATAAGTACAAGAGCCATGTCTAATTGAGTCTTCTGGATCGGTACGATGACGTCCTTACATATCTTCGAGAGGCTGAAGGGCATTTAGAAAATTTCACTTCTTTCATTCTTATTGTGCATTCTTGATTGTATTGATATTTTGTTTCTTGTTTCACTCTTCATCACAGATGGTGAGGACTAGATCGATCGCGGCTAGAAGCAGGAGCCTGTTGTTATACCTCGCGTTTCATACATTTGAATATTTCGAGTTAATGGCGGGAAGTTGAGAACGAGGTTATATTTTCTTGTTATGTTTGAATGCGCAAGACGCTTATAATATTATTGGCATGGAGTGTTAAGGTCAAATTTGGAATTTGGAAATGTCTATTAATTCATGACTTATTGGAGAAGCCATTGTGGCCGTGGGCCCCACTTATGCATTGGCCATTTGTTGCAAGCCATACAATGAAACATGTGATCACCTTATGCTTTAGTGGCCAAAATACCTTTGTGGAAAAAGATGACAAGGCAAGACAAGTAAGTCATCTTTTGTGACTTGGAAATCTCTAGAAATTTGAAGAAATTTGGAGGGAAAAAAAAAAAAAAAAAAAAAAGAGGAGGGCACATGACCGGCCATGTGCTTGGCCATGTGCATGTTCATGTGCCATATTTATATATATAAATGGGGGGATGATCAAAGAAGGCAAGCCTTCATCATTTTGCTCCTAGAACTTTCAAGAAAACATGAGAAAAAGAAAAAGAAGAAGGAGAAATCAGCCAAAGGGGGCTGGCCGAACCACCCATGGGGATTGTTCAAGAAAATTTTGTTTCTTCAAGTTTTTATACTAAGTGGAAGGTCCTCTATCATATGGAGTGGTTGTTGGAAGAGAAAAACCATTTGTTTTGCAAGGAGCATGTCCTAGCCGAGAGGAAAGATTGAAGAAAAAAGGTAAGGTTTCATCTCTTTTGTGTGTGTTGGATGGTTGTGCATGTTATAGTAGGTAAAAATAAATGAAATTCATGGAATTATAAAAGTGGAAGGGCAGCCGTGTAGGGGTAGTGTGTGTGTGTTATGTTGGAGTAAGGAATTAATCATATTCAACATGTTGTGTGTATGTTGTAATGTGTAGAAATGAATAAAATTCATGAAAAGGTTGTGTGTGGTGTGTGTGGCCGTGAGTGGGCTGCCATGGTGTAGGAAAAATGAATTAATGTTAGTTAGTATTCTAGTTGTTGTTGTGATGGATTCTATGTAATGAAAATGAAAGTTTGATGATTCAAATGGAAGTTGTGATGGGTATGGGCTGATTTGGAACGTAATATGATTTAAATATGCTTTCTTGAATTTATGGAAATAACGTTACAAGCATGTGAATTGGTAATATAGTTTATGAATTGGAAAGAAAGAAATGTGTTGTTATTATTCTTATTGAATTGGAAGGTGTTGGGCGAAGTAGTATGTTGATTGAATCGTTTTGAAAGTCATATGAATCGAATTGAATTGAATTGAATATGAATTGAATGTTGTTAGTAAGATTGTTGGCATTGTTGTTGATATTGTGACCGAGTTCCATTCTCGGGTTGTTGTTGTTGAATTGGGCCGAGTTAGAATCTCGGGGATGGCGCATTTACAGGGGAAATGCTGCCGAAATTTTGGTAGACAAGTGTTATTTCGAGAATTCACTTTTAGATGCTCAAGTTAACATTTGGTAAATGTGACCAATTTGTAGATTTTGATGGATTTGGAACGTGAATTTGGAGGAACGTAAGAAGCGAAAAAAGGTATGTAAGACTTCACTTTCCTTCTTTAGCATGTCTTAGATGTAATAGGCTTGAATACGTGTCTCGGGGACTACTCTAATCCTAGAAATCCGAGATTGAGATTGGTTACTACTCATTCAGTAGAATTGAAGTAAATGTTCATGAATAGTTGAAAGAAATGTCTAAACACCTAAAACTTGCATGAATAACACCCGACCACCCTTAAGACTCTCATAAGTCATGTCATGAAGCGTATTATACGTAAATTGTGTACGCCGCCTCATTTGACCGAGGTGGGCCCACTATTCCCAAATTCCTTTCTATTGTCCCGCTTGGTTTGTTTCCGTACTATAGTCAATGAAAGTTCTTGGTTATCATTCCGACCATAAAACAATAGGCGTGTTAACTAAACCATTGACCCCCAAGGCATGATTTTCCTTCCTAAAAGTTTACAAATGTTTTCCAAAATATTCATTTTCTCCAAAAACCAAGTTTTACAATATTGAAAGTCTTAATGACTAAAAACGACAACTATGGCTCTGTGATGATAATGATGATGCCGGATGTGAGAAGAAGTATATGATGAATATGTCAAGGATATGTTCTTACCACGAATATGACAATATGGAATGTTAAGCTATTTCTTGAGTTTCGGCCCTACTCATGAACGATAACTATTTTTAAAAGATCCCAAAGTATATGGACTGCTGCCTTATGGTCCTATCCTATGTTTGCTTATGATGTCACTCTCCATTGATAGTCTCGCCTTATTATTAGTACTTTCAAGGTGAGATAAAGCGCCCATGATTATTCCATAATAAAATCGGAGGTTACCGACCTTACGTCACTCCGATAACGTTATAGCTTTTCTTTGGGCTTCCTTGCATGCTATGATATATGTATGATATATATATATATGTGTATGGGGAAGATGGGGAGCAGGGCAGAGCGCTATAGACGCTGGGTTGCACACGGTACATGTAGCCGTCTATCATGATATCATCCCGGACGCGGGACATCTATATAGTTATGGTTAAATGGATCGGCTGCCGACGCCTCGGCAATATATCATGTTATATTTTCTATATATATGAAAAGAATTGTTTTTCAAAGCCAGCTTAGCATGCATGGCGGATCGGTACAACGCCTCGGCAATATACCATGTTATATTTTCTATATATATGAAAAGAAATGTTTTTCAAATGCAGCTTAGCATGCATGGCATCCGCCCCCAGGGGCACTCAGATACACAGGTTACTCTGCTCTCCGATGATATGTTCTAAGTTCCCGTACGATTATTGTTCATATGTACGAGTTATTCCTTTATCTCACGACATGATATCCCGTTATTGTTCATGCTTATATCTCCTACTATGTTGCTACTCTGTCTTACATACTCGGTACATAGCTCGTGCGACCCCTCTTCTTCGAAGGCTGCGTTTCATGCCGCGCGGTGTACCCGATGGGGCGAAGTTAGCATAGAAGATGCCGGCGGAGTTGGTAGGCTCCACTTGTCTGGAGTCTTTGCCGAGTCAGAGCATATGAGCCATGATGATTTGTTCGGAGTTAGAGACTTTGCAGACAGAGTCGTGGGTATTGGGTTGTCATGTGTAAGCGGCCCCAGCAGCCGATATGTTATTATGTTTCGTGTCACGAGTCCCATATGATGTCAGATGTTACTTATGAGAGAAAAAAAATTTCCATGTATTTATTTCTAACGGATTCATAAAATCATATGTGTAATAAGAGTTAGCGGGTTCGCTCGGCTCCGAATATGGGGTCGGGTGCCCATCACACCCTAGTAAGATCGGGGTGTGACAAAGTGGTATCAGAGCAGGTCGGTCGAAGGGTTGTCTTCAAAGTCGTGTCCGGCAGAGTCCTGTTTATGGATGTGAAGCCGGCCACATCTATAGGGGGAGGAGGCACGCGGGCATTTAAGGTTGTTGACCTTCTTTGTCCCATGATCATGCGATAGATAGAGCCAAGTCCTAGGAAAATGGAATCTCTATACGAGCTTTACCTACGATGGAAGAAAGTGAGAGGCGATACGGAAAGTTACAGGGGTAGGTATTGATATTCTGTCCTGTCGTTGGAACTGGAGGCTCTGTATGGCTGAGATGTGTCGTATATATACGTAAGCCTGCAAGGCATTGTTAATATTTGCTGTGTGAAGATTTGAATAGTGAGAACGATAAAGGAGGCCCTACCAGAATGGATACGTCTAAGAGAAAGAAGCGCGAAAATACGATAAACCGCAATAAGTGAGATGCGACGTTTCAGAAAGGTTATGGATTCGGCATGGCAATGAAGGTGCGATCACTACCCTCGGGAATCTGGAGTCCCAGGACAGGGAGTAGTCATACACACAGGTGGGAGGTGAATATTCGGAACTAGAAAGGGCAAAATAGTAATTACAAAGGAAAGGACGTGTTACGAAAATGTTCCAGAATTGGTAAGACTTCGACTTGCTCCAGAACATGTAATAAAGGTCATACGAGGAAGCGGACACGAAAATATCGCCATTAAAGCACCGAATTCCAGTGAAGTTTTTGGGTTAAGCGTGCTCAGGTGGGAGCAATTCTATGATGGGTGACCCCCCCCCGGGAAGTTGGCAAGAAATATTATAAATTGAGACATAAGAGACAAATGAAAAGCTAGGGTAGTCTAAGGAAATCTAGGATATACGGGATGGTTGGAGACCATAAGAAGACACGTAGGACGAGGCAAACTTGCTCGGTGAAGAGGCACGAAAGTGCATCACGGCCACAGGAATTAGGATAGGCTTGAACAGCGTTCGGACGTATTTTGTGGGCTAGTTGATAGTAATTATATATGTATATATGAAGGTAATGGATCAACATTGTCGAGCGGAAATTGTTAGAATTCTGTGCTGAGAATAAAAGTAGCAGAACACTTACGAAATATGGACATACAGCTACAATACAAGCGCGCAGTTAAAGAGGAATAAGGATATGAGGTGAAGGATAAACAGGATAATGGTATAGGTACACCCCAAAAGGGGGGAAGCAGGTGAGAAAAATGTAAGGATGAGATAGAAATAGTTGATACGGTGGTGTATTTGATATGAACGCTTGAGGCTACTAAGGAGACCCTTTCTTGAAGTGAATTAGTAGGGTCGGGGGAAACCGACAATGAGTAGATAGAAGTCCGGATAATGTTTTAGGTAATATGAGAAGTTCGCACAAACTTTGAGTAGTGCGACGCCGAGAAAAAATGGACGTATATAAAGAAAAAGAGTATGACAAAGAGAACGGTATTGGATAGCTTAAGAGCTAGTGTGAAGGATGAAAAATAACTTCGAAAAGGGAGCTCCCCCGAGGTGCTTATAAGACCCCGTAAGACTAGTCGAACATTCGAGGACGAATGTTCCAAAGGGGGGAAGGATGTTATACCTCGCATTTCGTACATTTGAATATTTCGAGTTAATGGAGGGAAGTTGAGGACGAGGTTATATTTTCTGGTTATGTTTGAATGCGCAAGACGCTTATAATATTATTGGCATGGAGTGTTAAGGTCAAATTTGGAATTTGGAAATGTTTATTAATTCATGACTTATTGGAGAAGCCATTGTGGTCGTGGGCCCCACTTATGCATTGGCCATTTGTTGCAAGCCATACAATGAAACATGTGATCACCTTATGCTTTAGTGGCCAAAATACCTTTGTGGAAAAAGATGACAAGGCAAGACAAGTAAGTCATCTTTTGTGACTTGGGAAATCTCTAGAAATTTGAAGAAATTTGGAGGGAAAAAAAAAAAAAAAGAGGAGGAGGGCACATGACCGGCCATGTGCTTGGCCATGTGCATGGTCATGTACCATATTTATATATATAAATGGGGGGATGATCAAAGAAGGCAAGCCTTCATCATTTTGCTCCTAGAACTTTCAAGAAAACATGAGAAAAAGAAAAAGAAGAAGGAGAAATCGACCAAGGGGTACGTGGGAACCAGCCCCATGAGGGTTGTTGGAGAAAATTTTGTTTCTTCAAGTGTTTATACTAAGTGGAAGGTCCTCTATCATGTGGAGTAGTTGTTGGTAGAGAAAAACCATTTGTTTTGCAAGGATGCATGTCCTAGCCGAGAGGAAAGATTGAAGAAAAAGGTAAGGTTTCATCTCTTTTGTGTGTGTTGGATGGTTGTGCATGTTATAGTAGGTAAAAATAAATGAAATTCATGGAATTATAAAAGTGGAAGGGCAGCCGTGTAGGGGTAGTGTGTGTGTGTTATGTTGGAGTAAGGAATTAATCATATTCAACATGTTGTGTGTATGTTGTAATGTGTAGAAATGAATAAAATTCATGAAAAGGTTGTGTGTGGTGTGTGTGGCCGCGAGTGGGCTTCCATGGTGTAGGAAAAATGAATTAATATTAGTTAGTATTCTAGTTGTTGTTGTGATGGATTCTATGTAATGAAAATGATAGTTTGATGATTCAAATGGAAGTTGTGATGGGTATGGGCTGATTTGGAACGTAATATGATTTGAATATGCTTTCTTGAATTTATGGAAATAACGTTACAAGCATGTGAATTGGAAATATAGTTTATGAATTGGAAAGAAAGAAATGTGTTGTTATTATTCTTATTGAATTGGAAGGTGTTGGGCGAAGTAGTATGTTGATTGAATCGTTTTGAAAGTCATATGAATCGAATTGAATTGAATTGAATATGAATTGAATGTTGTTAGTAAGATTGTTGGCATTGTTGTTGATATTGTGGCCGAGTTCCATTCTCGGGTTGTTGTTGTTGAATTGGGCGAGTTAGAATCTCGGGGGATGGCGCATTTACAGGAAATGCGCGAAATTTTGGTAGACAAGTGTTATTTCGAGAATTCACTTTTAGATGCTCAAGTTAACATTTGGTAAATGTGACCAATTTGTAGATTTTGATGAATTTGGAACGTGAATTTGGAGGAACGTAAGAAGCGAAAAAAGGTATGTAAGACTTCACTTTCCTTCTTTAGCATGTCTTAGATGTAATAGGCTTGAATACGTGTCTCGGGACTACTCTAATCCTAGAAATCCGAGATTGAGATTGGTTACTACTCATTCAGTAGAATTGAAGTAAATGTTCATGAATAGTTGAAAGAAATGTCTAAACACCTAAAACTTGCATGAATAACACCCGACCACCCTAAGACTCTCATAAGTCATGTCATGAAGCGTATTATACGTAAATTGTGTACGCCGCCTCATTTGACCGAGGTGGGCCCACTATTCCCAAATTCCTTTCTATTGTCCCGCTTGGTTTGTTTCCGTACTATAGTCAATGAAAGTTCTTGGTTATCATTCCGACCATAAAACAATAGCTGTGTTAACTAAACCATTGACCCCAAGGCATGATTTTCCTTCCTAAAAGTTTACAAATGTTTTCCAAAATATTCATTTTTCTCCAAAAACCAAGTTTTACAATATTGAAAGTCTTAATGACTAAAACGACAACTATGGCTCTGTGATGATAATGATGATGCCAGATGTGAGAAGAAGTATATGATGAATATGTCAAGGATATGTTCTTACCACGAATATGACAATATGGAATGTTAAGCTATTTCTTGAGTTTCCGGCCCTACTCATGAACGATAACTATTTTTAAAAGATCCCAAAGTATATGGACTACTGCCTTATGGTCCTATCCTATGTTTGCTTATGATGTCACTCTCCATTGATAGTCTCGCCTTATTATTAGTACTTTCAAGGTGAGATAAAGCGCCCATGATTATTCCATAATAAAATCGGAGGTTACCGACCTTACGTCACTCCGATAACGTTATAGCTTTTCTTTGGGCTTCCTTGCATGCTATGATATATGTATGATATATATATATATGTGTATGGGGAAGATGGGGAGCAGGGCAGAGCGCTATAGACGCTGGGTTGCACACGGTACATGTAGCCGTCTATCATGATATCATCCCGGACGCGGGATGCCCGGACGCGGGACATCTATATAGTTATGGTTAAATGGATCGGCTGCCGACGCCTCGGCAATATATCATGTTATATTTTCTATATATATGAAAAGAATTGTTTTTCAAGCTTGACTTAGCATGCATGGCGGATCGGTACACGACGCGCCTCGGCAATATACCATGTTATATTTTCTATATATATGAAAAGAAATGTTTTTCAAAGGCAGCTTAGCATGCATGGCATCCGCCCCCAGGGGCACTCAGATACACAGGTTACTCTGCTCTCCGATGATATGTTCTAAGTTCCCATGCAGTTATTGTTCACATGTACAGGTTATTCCTTTATCTCACGATATGATATCCCGTTATTGTTCATGCTTATATCTCTCTACTATGTTGCTACTCTGTCTTACATACTCGGTACATAGCTCGTGCGACCCCTCTTCTTTGGGGGCTGCGTTTCATGCCGCGCAGGTGTACCCAGATGAGCTGAAGTTAGCATAGAAGATGCCAGCGGAGTTGGTAGGCTCCACTTGTCCTGGAGTGCTGCCGAGTCAGAGCATATGAGCCATGATGATTTGTTCGGAGTTAGAGACTTTGCAGACAGAGTCGTGGGTATTGGGTTGTCATGTGTAAGTGGCCCCAGCAGCCGATATGTTATTATGTTTCGTGTCACGAGTCCCATATGATGTCAGATGTTACTTATGAGCGAAAAAAAAAAATTTCCATGTATTCATTTCTAACGGATTCATAAAATCATATGTGTAATAAGAGTTAGCGGGTTCGCTCGGCTCCGAATATGGGGTCGGGTGCCCATCACACCCTAGTAAGATCGGGGTGTGACACCTGTACTTACACCTGCACCTATACCTGAGCCTATTACTAGGGCTGCTGTTTGGGTTAGGGGTAGAAGCGCGGCAGAGGTAGCCTGAGGCCGGGCACCAGTGGAACATCAGGTTCATGCTAGGGAAACATCTCCTGAGCGAGATGTGATTAAGGAGAATGAGCCAGTTCAGGTTGAAGAGGTTGGACCAGGACAGACACCTTCGGGTTTCATTGCTATACTAATACTTCATGATATCTTGGTTAGTATGTTGGGTTTTCTTGAGAGTATGACTCAGGTGGGTAATCTACCAGTTACTTCTTATGGTTCGCAGACTAGAGTTGGGGGACAAACTTCTCTCTCCTAGATTTCAGACTCCAGGGGCTAGTCCAGCTCCTGTTGTGGCTCCCCGGTACTTGTGTGTGCTAATGCCTTGCTTTGCTTCACCCCCAGCCACTCAACCTACGATGTCTGTAGAAGAGCAAAAGATGTGTGAGCACTTTAGGAAGATGGATCCTCCCAATTATGATAGAGACCCTGAGGATGACGCTTATGATTTACTGATTAGCTGTCATGAGAGCCTTCATAACCTTGGGTTAGTAGATTCTCGTGGAGTGGACTACGCCACTTTTTTAGATAGTTGGACCTGCCAACAAGTTGTGGAGGTTGTTTGTTGAAACAATACTAGCAGGGTCCCCTCCTATCTCTTGGGCTTCATTACTCAGGCATTCTTGGAGAAGTACGTACCACGTAAAGTGAGAGAGAGGAGGACGGCTCAATTTGAGGGGCTACGCCAGGGGCATGTGACTGTGACAAAGTACGAGACCCAATTCCATGCATTGTCTCACCATGCCTTAATGGTTCTTCCTGATGAGGCTGAGAGGGTAAGGAGTTTTACCAATGGGTTGATTTTTCCCTTTCATTTGATTATAGCGCAGATGGCTGCCACAGTTCTTCTTTCCAGCAAATACTGGATGCGGTTCGAGAGGCTAATTTTATTATGCGTGAGGATTATGAGGAGACGGCGGTCAAGAGGTCTCGGTTTTCCCCTTATATTGGTCTCTCTCTCTCTCATCTCTCTCTCTAGATGGTGGTAGTCTTACCATCAGCTCTCTCTCTCTCTCTCTCTCTTTATCTCTCTCTCTCTCTCTCTCTCTCTCTCTCTCTCTCTCTCTCTCTCTCTTTCATATCGAGAGGGAAGTCGGTCGGTGCGTACTCCTTATAGTTCGGGACGGTTGACCCGAGTTCTTATAAGCCATTTAGCCGGGGTTGACATTTAGGGGCCGGTCCTTCTCAGCGACGTGCGGTTTCTAAAAGGTGTTTTGAGAGTGGTGACCTTCGACATTTCAAGAGGGATTGTCCCAGACTTAGGGTAATGATCAGTATTAGAATTCACAGGCTCCCGTGCCTCAGATAGTTGTACAGCTAACTATAGGTGGTTCTCATGGTAGTAGAGGTGGTTCTCAGGAAGGTAAGGGTGGTACTCAGCTCGGCCGAGGTGATAGTCATGGAGGCACTCAGACATCGGGTGATCGTGCTCCTTTCTATACCTTTCCGGCCAGATCTGAGGTAGAGGCCACCTATGCAATCATTACAGGTATTATTTCGATTTGCCATCGTCCCGCTACGGTATTATTTGATCCCCGCTCTACCTATTCTTTTGTGTCTACCTACTTTGCTTTAAGTTTAGATTTGATGTATGATTCACTACCCTTGTTTGATCATGTTTCTACACCTATTGGAGATTCTGTAGTGGTAGACCAAGTATATAGATGTTGTGTAGCTACCTTGATGGGGTAATGACACCCTGGTAGATTTGAAAGTCTTGGATATGGTAGATTTTGACGCTATTCTTGGGTTGGATTGGTTATCTCTATATCACACGATCTTAGACTGTCACACTAATGCATTTACTTTAGCCATGCCGGGTATTCCTAAATTGGAGTGGAAAGGTGCTCTTAGTCAGTATCCGAAGAGGGTTATATCATTTCTTAAGGCTAAAAGGATGGTGGAGAAGGGGTGTCTATCTTACTTGGCGTATATTCGAGGTACTAGTTCGGAGATGTCACGCCTCAAACCCGAATGGGACGAACCGTGCTCTGTATGCAACTATTGTGAATTTGTACAACTAGTATGACAAACTTTATGAGACAACAGGGTAATACAAATGATTTATGTATATAAATATGGCTAATAGCCCATGACATGCAACTGGATGCAACTGAACTCACATGTACTGTCTATGAAGATTCTACGAGTACCTACAACTAGACAATTGATACAAGTGTCGGGGCAGGGCCCCCACCTACCCATAATCATTATACATGAGAACCGTAGACCTAACTCAACTTCAGATAGAGATAGATTTTACACGTCACGACCCAACCCGCCATGACTAGCACCCACACTAACTCCTAGTGGGCGAACCAACACACAATCATCTATTCAGTCAAGTCCGATTTTACATTAACCAAGTTAGTAAGTTATTACTCATTCAAGCATCAATAAACAAATTACGTCATGCCATAAAATACTAAAAAAATGCGGAGGTTTTCTAACTATTACAAAATCCCCAAAACCCGAAAGTCATTGTTCCAGGACTCTAATCTAAAACATCTCTAAAGAAAGAGATCTGTCTAATAAATATCCATAATGTCCGGAATAGGAAAAGACATCATAAGAAGAAGATCTTCGGGCGGCCTGGCATGGATAGAAGCTCACCCTAAATCTGTCAGCAAACGTCCTCAACGCTAGATGTGAGGGCGGGTAGCAATCTCTGTATCACAATCTGCACTCAAAAAAATGCAAAGAAGGTAGTATTAGTACAAACACTATGTACCGGTAGATATCACAGGCCGACTAAGATTAGTATCATGCATATCTCATAAAATCAATACAATAAACTAGCTAGCCAACAGACACGAATATCAATAAACCACAGCAAGTCAACCAAGGATAATCACAATCAAGTCACCAAGATATCAAGAATCACAATCAATGGAAACCACAACGGAAATAGGCCTATCACAATAACCACATCGCTGTACATACATGCTAACTGATGTCAATGCTCAGCAGTCATGACCTGCAGGGGACCCATGGTGTCCATGTACCACTCCTTTCGGATCCACTACTCGGACCTGAGCATAATCCTCAGCTCCGGAACTTACCTTAGACACGGGCCATATTAATATACCTCTCATTTTTTAAACTAACCTCGAACCACGAGCCCATTATCTAGATCACATGTGTGCCTTTCCATACCTCTTAACAGGATAGTGTTTCTTACCTTCTCATTATCAATGCTTAAGTCACCATTTCATATCACAATATCACCAAAAGGATTATATTAGCTTCTCATCACAAACACATTCACTGCAGATTTAACACTCAGGAGTAGTGGCACGAAGCCTACACAATCACTCAATCGCATTCACATAGGAATTCAACCGCACAATATCATGCATGAAAACTAGACATGCTTTCTCCTAAAGATTTCACAAAACATACAATCAACTAACGAAAGTCTAACGTAAGTAGACCATAACCTACCTCAAACGTAGAGCTGGAACAACGGAAGCCACTCTGCTACAACTTTTCCTTTCCTTATAGCCTCAGAACGCTCAAAGTTTAGAAATAGAAGGCTCAATGAGTCACAAATACTCAAATCACAAGTACCAATCCAATAATACCCTTCCCTTTACCCCATTCCAATGGAAGGATGAATTTTTAGGTGTAAAACAACCTAACAAGGGCCTCAGTAATCATTAATCATCATATTATACCGATATTATCACAACATTCCCACTACAAGCAGTTTTTGTGGTCAAGATGCCATTTTATGCAGCTATTCCAGTATCAGAGGGAGGTCAGTCGGTGCGTACTCCTTATAGTTCAGGACAGTTGATCCCGAGTTCTTATAAGCCATTTAGCTGGGGTTGACATTTTGTCACACCCTAATTTCTAATAGGGCGTGATGGGCACCCGACCCTTACTTAGGGCCGAGCGAACCCGCTGACTCTCGTCATACTCATAATCCTACTGGGCCCGCAAAACATGACATAGGCACATAATGAAAAATTTTCGTAAAAACAAACATGCCTTTCGTCTTTTTCAAATCAAATAAAATCTGTAGTCACAACAAATCTGTAACATAATGCATAATCATACACCGGCTTACATAGCCGCTTATAAACTGACGTCTTATACACACGACACTATCTGCAAAGTCTCTAACATAACTACAGATACCATATCACACATATGCTCTGACTCGGCAACACTCCGGGAAAAATGGAGCTCGCCAATCCAGCTGGAACATCTTCTGCTAACATCACCTACTCATTTGTGGGTACCTGCGCGGCATGAAACGCAGCCCCCGAAGAAAGGGGGTCAGTACGGAATATGTACTGAGCATGTAAAGCATGGCATACAGAAAACGAGATCATAACCGAAGTACGGAGTACAGAAAATGAGCACAATAGCCAGAATACCAAAGTGCTTGCATCTGACATACAAATCATACCTAAGAGATACAACAGACAAATGTGATAATCAGAATGCCAAAACGCTTCGCTTTCTTTTGAAAAACATTTCAGTCTCATACATACGGAAAATCAAACACATCATATGAGCTGACATTAACCGAATGCCGAGGAACGTACGGCCCGATCCATAAATAATACGATAATGCCGAGGGACGTACGACCCGATCCATATATAATATAATAATACCGAGGAACGTACGGCCCGATCCATATATAATATAATAATGCCGAGGAACGTACGGCCCGATCCATAAATAATATAATAGTGCCGAGGAACGTACGGCCCGATCCATAAATAATATAATAGTCATAAACATACCGTACCCAGCCCTCTAGTGAGGGACTCGGTAAATCAAATCATATCGTCATATTATCACATATCATATTGTATCATCAGATCATCATATATCATATCATATCACATACGGTCCGTAATGGGACCCGGCGGACAGAACGTGGTCGGCACTCCATCTGGGCGCCACAACACATCATACTTCGGAATATTGTATACCTCTGAACACATCATACTCCGTATCACGTCATATATCATATCACATCATACTTCGGAAAACACATCATACTTCGGAATCACATCATACTTCGGAATATAACATAATGCGCACGATAACATACCGGCCCGGGACTCGGCGAAAGAGGTAATAACAGAATGCACGAGCAGAATCATAGGAAATCATATGCAATGCCAAACATTCACAAAGGCTCAATAGAGCAATCAAAACAGACTGTTATTTATAAGCCAAAACAGTAGTCAAATCCGACTTTCTTCCGAATATCACTCGGGAACTAATCAAACCGAACTTCAGAAACCAAGGTTACGTATCAAAATCATAAGCATAGAAATCCTCATTTTAGACTTAACAGATAAGTATATAGTCATATTCGGGGGTCGGAAAAATAGTCATATCAAATTCTTTCAAAAGCCATCAGAACCATACAGAAGGAAGATCGCGGGACCCACGGACGAGCGTCAACCCAATCCGGGCCCGCCTACGAAAATCATAGTCATCATATGTTATCAAATCATTATTACAAACTCAAAAGATACGTAAACTGATCGTACTTGAAATCGGAATAGTAGTCATATCATATCCTTTCAAAAATCGTCAGAAGTACATAAGGGAAGTCGCGGGGCCCACGGAGGGGTGTCGACTCAAGTCGGGCCCGCCCATGAAAATTAAGGTCATTACTCGTCATGAAATCATTTGTAAAGATATCAAAGCGATCCGAGCCCTTTCTTGAAAGTTACGGGCGTTCGTAGTTTCGGAATCGTTTAGGAACAAAACTCTTTTGAAAACAAAACTTTTATGCACCTTTTGAAATTTAGTCATACAAAAGACATAAGATCCTTTCGGAACAAACCGTATACATAGCATTTCAAATCCAATCATATCAAGGACATACGGATCATAGCTTGACCATATTAAGGATGCCACCATCACAAAGCAAATATGAATCATAAACATGTTCGGACTTTAAGAATAGAATTACCCCCGAAGCTCATAACGTATCATAGCTTAGCCATATCTAAGACATGCCAAAAGAAGGAAAGGTAAGCTTTACATACCTTGATTGCTTCCTAAGCTAATCCAAACTCAAGTCTCAGCTTCTCAAGATCTACAATAACGTCATCACATACCAAACATTAGCCATAAGCACTTAGGAATTCAATTTCATGCCATCACTTTTATCTACAGAAATTTGGGCAGCATTTCCCCTATAACTGCAACAACCCCGAGATTTCAACTCGGCCAAATTCATCAACAACAATACCAACAAACATTCTAACAACATCAACCATTAATTCAAAACGCACTTTAACATCAACAACCTTTTTTCGCACAATGCGACGACATTCCAATTACGTTCGAATCAACATATATAATCAACCCAACATCATTGCCCACGCGTTCAAATACCAATCCAAAACCATTCAAACATGATTCAATAACATTTCCAACAATCCACAAAATTATTCAAAACAACCTAACCAAAACATAAGGCAACCCGAAACCTTCCAAGTCCAAGGAAATATCAACAACGCATTTCTTTTCTTCCAAATTCATAAACCATACTAACAATCCATACTTTAACAACATTAATCTCAAGAATACAAGAAACCATATTAAGATCACATTAGGTTCCAAAACAGCCCACATGATTTCAACTTCACTTTGAACCATTTAGCCTTCATTTTACAACATAGAATCTACAACACAACATCCTAAACATACCAAATGAAATTAGTTCTACACTTCTACCTTACACCACACATACACGGCCACAACACAACAATTACAACTTCAACTCGAATCATTCAATACCTTCATTCTCATCACATAATCCATGACAACAACAACCAAAATACTAAGTAAAATCAATTCGCAATAACTTACCAAAAACAAAATTTCATATACTGCCAACATCCACACACAAAATTTTCATGATTTCCATCCATTTCCACACACTATAACAACACTCAAACATGCTACATACAATTAATTCATCACTCCTCCTACACAACACATACCACACGGCTACAACAACACACACACGGCTCAACTTCAACTTGCAATATTTCATGAATTTCATTCGTTTCCACATACTACAACATACTCAAATCATCCATAACATATAAAAGAGAAGATTAAAACTTACCTTCTTCACTCCACTCCTTCACACGGCCAAGGTGAGGTTTTGCAAGAACAAAGGCTTTGCTTGCTTCAACAACTACTTCATGTTGTTTAGGACCTTCCAATGAGTAGAAAACCTAGAAGAAAATAATTTTTCTCCATCAATTTCTCATGTCCAAATCTGCGCCGCCTATGGCCGAACCTCACCCTCTCTTTTTCTTCATATTTCTCCAAGCTTCTAAGTGATAAAATGATGACTAAATGACTTGCTAGTCATCCAATATGATCCTATATAATTCATCCATGTATACCTTGGCCCACACATGGGTTGGACCAATTAAATTTGGCCACAAAATGTGTGGGGACCATTTCCAAGCCACATGGCCAACATGGCCAATTTTCATGATTTATCAAGTTTCCCAAAATTTCACTTTTGGCCTCAAATTTCATGAAATGCTTAACTTTCCATAATTCACTTTTGACCTCAAATTTTTCTTATTCCAATTTTACCCTTAACACTCCATGCCAATGAAAAGATGAATATGCAACTTATGCACTTTTAACAAAATCGGAAGAAATTACAACCTTGTCCTTAACTTATCATGACTAACTCGGATTATCCCAATGTACCAAAATACGGGATATAACACATTTAGGGGCCGGTCCTTCTCAACGACGTGCGGTTTCTAAAAGGTGTTTTGAGAGTGGTGACCTTCGACATTTCAAGAGGGATTGTCCCAGACTTAGGGTAATGATCAGCATTAGAATTCACAGGCTCCCGTGCCTAAGATAGTTGTCTGTAGCTAACTATAGGTGGTTCTCATGGTAGTAGAGGTGGTTCCCGGAAGGTAAGGGTGGTACTCGGCTGGCCGAGGTGATAGTCATGGAGGCACTCGACATCGGGTGATCATGCTCCTTTCTATACCTTTCCGGCCAGATCTGAGGTAGAGGCCACCTATGAAATCATTACAGGTATTATTTCTATTTGCCATCGTCCCGCTACGGTATTATTTGATCCCCGCTATACCTATTCTTATGTGTCTACCTACTTTGCTTTAAGTTTAGATTTGATGTATGATTCACTACCCTTGCTTGATCATGTTTCTACACCTATTGGAGATTCTGTAGTGGTAGACCAAGTATATAGATGTTGTGTAGCTACCTTGATGGGGTAATGACACCCTGGTAGATTTGAAAGTCTTGGATATGGTAGATTTTGACGCTATTCTTGGGTTGGATTGGTTATCTTTATATCACGCGATCTTACACTGTCACACTAATACATTTACTTTAGCCATGCCGGGTGTTCCTAAATTGGAGTGGAAAGGTGCTCTTAGTCAGTATCCGAAGAGGGTTATATCATTTCTTAAGGCTAAAAGGATGGTGGAGAAGGGGTGTCTCTCCTACTTGGCGTATATTCGAGGTACTAGTTCGGAGATGTCACGCCTCAAACCCGAATGGGACGAACCGTGCTCTATATGCAACTATTGTGAATCTGTACAACTAGTATGATAAACTTTATGAGACAATAGGGTAATAAAAATGATTTATGTATATAAATGTGGCTAATAGCCCATGACATGCAACTGGATGCAACTGAACTCACATGTACTGTCTATGAAGATTCTACGAGTACCTACAACTAGACAATTGATACAAGTGTCGGGGCAGGCCCCCCACCTACGCATAATCATTATACCTGAGAATCCTAGACCTGACCCAACTTTAGATAGAGATAGATTTTACATGTCACGACCCAACCCGCCATGACTAGCACCCACACTAACTCCTAGTGGGCGAACCAACACACAATCATCTATTCAGTCAAGTCCGATTTTACATTAACCAAGTTAGTCAGTTATTACTAATTCAAGCATCAATAAACAAAATACGTCATGCCATAAAATACTAAAAATAGTGCGGAGGTTTTCTAAATATTATAAAATCCCCAAAACCCAAAAATCATCGTTCGAGGACTCTAATCTAAAACATCTCTAAAGAAAAAGATCTGTCTAATAAATATCCATAATGTCCGGAATAGGAAAAGACATCATAAGAAGAAGATCTTCGAGCGGCCTGGCATGGACAGAAGCTCATCCTAAATCTGTCAGCAAACGTTTTCAACGCTAGATGTGAGGGCGGGTAGCAATCTCTGTATCACAATCTGCACTCAAAAAAATGCAGCAAGGTAATATTAGTACAAACACTATGTACCGGTAGATATCATAGGCCGACTAAGATTAGTATCATGCATATCTCATAAAATCAATAGAATAAACTAGCTAGCCAACAGACACGAATATCAATAAACCACAGCAAGTCAACCAAGGATAATCACAATCAAGTCACCAAGATATCAAGAATCACAATCAATGGAAACCACAACGGAAATAGGCCTATCACAATAACCACATCGCTGTACATACATGCTAACTGATGTCAATGCCCAGCAGTCATGACCTGCAGGGGACCCATGGTGTCCATGTACCTCTCCTTTCGGATCCACTACTCGGACCTGAGCATAATCCTCCGCTCCGGAACGAACCTTAGACACGGGCGATATTAATATACCTCTCATTTTTTAAACTAACCTCCAACCACGAGCCCATTATCTAGGTCACATGTGTGCCTTTCCATACCTCTTAACAGGATAGTGTTTCTTACCTTCTCATTATCAATGCTTAAGTCACCATTTCATATCACAATATCACCAAAAGGATTATATTAGCTTCTCATCACAAACACGTTCACTGCAGATTTAACACTCTTGAATAGTGGCACGAAGCCTCCACAATCACTCAATCGCATTCACATAGGAATTCAACCACACAATATCATGCATGAAAACTAGACATACTTTCTCCTAAAGAATTCACAAAACATAAAATCAACTAACCAAAGTCTAACGTAAGCAGACCATAACCTACCTCAAACGTAGAGCTGGAACAATGCAAGTCACTCCGCTACAGCTTTTCCTTTCCTTATAGCCTCAGAACGCTCAAAGTTTAGAAATATAAGGCTCAATGAGTCACAAATATTCAAATCACAAGTACCAATCCAAGAATACCCTTCCCTTTACCCCATTCCAATGGAAGGATGATTTTCTAGGTGTAAAACAACCTAACAAGGGCCTTAGTAATCATTAATCATCATATTATACCAATATTATAACAACATTGCCACTACAAGCAGTTTTCATGGTCAAGATACCATTTTATGTAGCTATGCCAGTATCAGAGGGAGGTCAGTCGGTGCGTACTCCTTATAGTTCAAGACAGTTGACCCCGAGTTCTTACAAGCCATTTTGCTGGGGTTGACATTTAGGGGCCGGTCCTTCTTAGCGACGTGCGGTTTCTAAAAGGTGTTTTGAGAGTGGTGACCTTCGACATTTCAAGAGGGATTGTCCCAGACTTAGGGTAATGATCAGTATTAGAATTCACAGGCTCCCATGCCTAAGATAGTTGTACAGCTAACTATAGGTGGTTCTCATGGTGGTAGAGGTGGTTCCCAGGAAGGTAAGGGTGGTACTCAGCTCGGCCGAGGTGATAGTCATGGAGGCACTCAGACATCGGGTGATCGTGCTCCTTTCTATACCTTTCCGGCCAGATCTGAGGTAGAGGCCACCTATGAAATCATTACAGGTATTATTTCTATTTGCCATCGTCCCGCTACGGTATTATTTGATCCCCGCTCTACCTATTCTTATGTGTCTACCTACTTTGCTTTAAGTTTAGATTTGATGTATGATTCACTACCCCTGCTTGATCATGTTTCTACACCTATTGGAGATTCTGCAGTGGTAGACCAAGTATATAGATGTTGTGTAGCTACCTTGATGGGGTAATGACACCCTGGTAGATTTGAAAGTCTTGGATATGGTAGATTTTGACGCTATTCTTGGGTTGGATTAATTATCTCTATATCGCGCGATGTTAGACTGTCACACTAATACATTTACTTTAGCCATGTCGGGTATTCCTAAATTGGAGTGGAAAGGTGCTCTTAGTCAGTATCCGAAGAGGGTTATATCATTTCTTAAGGCTAAAAGGATGGTGGAGAAGGGGTGTCTCTCCTACTTGGCGTATATTCGAGGTACTAGTTCGGAGATGTCACACCTCAAACCCGAATGGGACGAACCGTGCTCTATATGCAACTATTGTGAATCTGTACAACTAGTATGACAAACTTTATGAGACAACAGGGTAATACAAATGATTTATGTATATAAATGTGGCTAATAGCCCATGACATGCAACTGGATGCAACTGAACTCACATGTACTGTCTATGAAGATTCTACGGGTACCTACAACTAGACAAATGATACAAGTGTCGGGGCAGGGCCCCCACCTACCCATAATCATTATACATGAGAATCCTAGACCTGACTCAACTTTAGATAGAGATAGATTTTACATGTCCCGACCCAACCCGCCATGACTAGCACCCACACTAACTCCTAGTGGGCGAACCAACACACAATCATCTATTCAGTCAAGTCCGATTTTACATTAACCAAGTTAGTCAGTTATTACTCATTCAACCATCAATAAACAAAATACGTCATGCCATAAAATACTAAAAAAAGTGCGGAGGTTTTCTAACTATTACAAAATCCCCAAAACCCGAAAGTCATCGTTCCAGGACTCTAATCTAAAAATCTCTAAAGAAAGAGATCTGTCTAATAAATATCCATAATGTCCGGAATAGGAAAAGACATCATAAGAAGAAGATCTTCGGGCGCCCTGGCGTGGATAGAAGCTCACCCTAAATCTGTCAGCAAACGTCTTCAACGCTAGATGTGAGGGCAGGTAGCAATCTCTGTATCACAATCTGCACTCAAAAAAATGCAGCAAGGTAGTATTAGTACAAACATTATGTACCGGTAGATATCATAGGCCGACTAAGTTTATTATCATGCATATCTCATAAAATCAATAGAATAAACTAGTTAGCCAACAGACACGAATATCAATAAACCACAGCAAGTCAACCAAGGATAATCACAATCAAGTCAGCAAGATATCAAGAATCACAATCAATGGAAACCACAATGGAAATGGGCCTATAACAATAACAACATCGCTGTACATACATGCTAACTGATGTCAATGCTCAGCAGTCATGACCTGCAGGGGACCCATGGTGTCCATGTACCACTCCTTTCGGATCCACTACTCGGACCTGAGCATAATCCTCCGCTCCGGAACGAACCTTAGACACGGGCCATATTAATATACCTCTCATTTTCGAAACTAACCTCGAACCACGAGCCCATTATCTAGGTCACATGTGTGCCTTTCCATACCTCTTAACAGGATAGTGTTTCTTACCTTCTCATTATCAATGCTTAAGTCACCATTTCATATCACAATATCACCAAAAGGATTATATTAGCTTCTCATCACAAACACATTCACTGCATATTTAATACTCATGAATAGTGGCACGAAGCCTATACAATCACTCAATCGCATTCACATAGGAATTCAACCACACAATATCATGCATGAAAACTAGACATGCTTTCTCCTTAAGAATTCACAAAACATACAATCAACTAACCAAAGTCTAACGTAAGTAGACCATAACCTACCTCAAACGTAGAGCTGGAACAACGCAAGTCACTCCGCTACAGCTTTTCCTTTCCTTATAGCCTCAGAACGCTCAGAGTTTAGAAATAGAAGGCTCAATGAGTCACAAATACTCAAATCACAAGTACCAATCCAAGAATACCCTTCCCTTTACCCCATTCCAACGAAAGGATGATTTTCTAGGTGTAAAACAACCTAACAAGGGCCTTAGTAATCATTAATCATCATATTATACCAATATTATAACAACATTCCCACTACAAGCAGTTTTCATGGTCAAGATGCCATTTTCATAGAACCCTAGGTCTCAATCCACTTAGTGTACAACTCTAAGAATGCAATTCATGATTAAAAGAAATTAACCCGAGCCTTTAGATTATGAATAAGTGATAATAACTATAACCCATCAAGTTTAGAAGGTTTAACAATTTCTAGGGTTTCCATTACAATTCCACCATTGAAGACCCGCCAGAGTGATGATAATCCCGAAGATGATACGGAATGGTTGGAAGGAATAAATGAAACTTAACTCTCAAGAGTTTTCTTGCCCTAGCTTGAAAATTCACCCTAGGTGCTTGTGGGGAACTGTGTTGGGGTATTATGAATAAAAATATGAGACTAAGTCTTTAAAACACGGGTTCTGTCCCTCTGTCGACCGCTGCGGCTGTCGTTTCACCGCTGCAGCGGTCCCTCTATAGCGGCCAAGCGACCGCTATAACGGAACCAACAAAAGTCCGCTCACCGCTATAGCGGTCTATCTCCCACAATAGCGATATTGCTGTAGCGAGCCATAGCCCGCCACAGTAGCCACACGAGAAATGGCTAACTGTTGGGAGCGGTCAGCCCACAGCTACAGCGGTACTCCCACCATCGCAGTGGTGCCTTTTGGGCAGTGAGCTCGACTTTTTGTCCAGTTTTTCCCCCTTTCATTCCACATTTCATCCGAGGCCTCACAATCGCAAACAAAATATGTACACAGACACAAAAACACCATATGAATCCACCCATGGCCTCAGAATTCCCAACAGAATTTAATTTCCTACGTCATCCCCCGACTGACTCAATACAATAAAAAACCAATCACAAGCAAGTAAAATTTCAGCTCTTAAGCTTACAAAATCAAATTTTTACTGACTCTTCTACCCTTGGGAAGGTTCTACTTGGTGGGGTGACCCTACATTTTTCATAACGATCGGAATGGTCGTTACATCAACTCCATCACTGAATATCGGCGATACCTAGTGAGAATGTCTGCCAACCTGTATATTTAAACCTGCAATGTGAAATATATACAGCACCCCTGGGGAAAAAGTACGTCAGTACAGAAAGATTGCACCAAATACCTATGGCAGACTGATTAATCGTATGAAAGAACATCAAGTGTAAAGATGAGTACTAGAAGCAACCTGTGAATAGAACCTATATATGGCTCAGGGATATCCTATGTATATATGCCACTTAGGGCTATCCTGTGTATTTATGCCACTTAGGGCCAGTATAACAGTATGTGTGCATGTGCATGTGCATGTGTCTATATATATATATATATATAGGAGTACTATCGAGGTTCAACACAAATGGTTTAGGATAACATGGCTTGTAACCTTCAATAGGAAGTGATGGATGACACAAGTGACATATGCTTCTCAATGGAAAATCACTATGACATGATCAGATTCAAATCAACTAATTCACTTTGAATGAAAACATACGAAGCTCTTAGAATAACATGAATAGAATGGCTATGGAGGGACGTTCGTTTAAGTTCTGAAATAAGCGGATTTATGCCAAAGAAGGAAAGGAATAGCCTTAACATACATACTGCCCTTATGATCAGTTGAAATCGTAAAGTTGCGGACACACTTGCCTTAATGCATAAAGTATAGCTTCTTATAAAGAGGATCAAACGTCATCAACAACACGAGGAAATCTGTAGGGACATAACTACTGTTTTACGATCTTATTATGATACTTTCAGAAGCCATTCTCTAATAGTATGGACCATCCTACATTGGAAAGACTATGATCGTCTACGTCAATGCAGTTTATCTTAAAAGAATCCTTATACCCCCAACAATTATAATCTAAATGCTAACCAAATAATTTCTTGTCACCATACAACTGATATCACGTGAGAGGAATATCTTAACATGAATAGAGAGTCATGATACTTTAATTCTAGAAACTCAAATAGGAGAGAGGAACATATGATGGTGTTTCATGTTGGAGAAGACGATTATGATCTAGACATATGCTCTTGCTTGTCTACCTTTCTCATTGATATTTCCCAATTTGTACTCTAACCCTTTGACTCATCATACCCTCGGGAGGACTATGTTTATCTATGTCAACATGATTCATCTTATATGTCGCTGTACATCCCCAACATTGGCATTCTGAGTAATGTCCATAGGATACATCTTAAAGACTAAAACTCCATAGAATCCAAAGTCTATCAACTAACCCCCTTGCTCTATTCACCTTACTTTAGAACCTACGACCAGCCAAAAATCATTGTGAAAGTTAATTATGCGATTTATCTTAAGTAGTAATTTATCATCCCATCGTACACTTACGTTCTTAGGGTATGCGGTGTTACACTACTTACATGATTGACCATACTTTATAATCTATAACCAAACAACACCTAGCAACTATACCAACAGTCTCACAACATGCTACAACTAACAAAATTATCAAGCAATCGAAGAGCGACGACCTCTCGAGGCTATAATTCTATGATGTACTCCACATTTGACCTCCTTTTAACAAATTAAAATCTCAACATTAGCTACTAAACCCCTCCTAATATCTATACCAGAAAAACAACCCACAAATAACTGGAAACAACAAATAAAACTTGGCCTCATAGCTTCCGATAACTATACTGTGAGTTCCAACTAGAAACATATCTAGAGTGCTCCATTGAGCTCACACATAACGGAAAGAAATAAAACCCTAGCTTGGCTGTCCCAACTTTGCAACTTCTTTAATTTCTATCTTCTAATGCTCATTCCAAACAACTAAAATCAAGGAATATCAATACAACGCCGTATGAGAATGAGAGGGAATATCAGATTCAATCTTGAAATCACTTACCTTAATTTGGGATGTTTGTAGAGAAAAAACCCTTTGGGAACTCTAAGGAGAAAGATTCACTTCAAATACTTGAGCTATAGAGAGAAGGAGTGGGATTTTTCTTTGCTGCCTTGAGCTATAAACTATGGGGAAAGGAAGAAGAGAGGAGAACTGTCCATGGCTAGTCTGGTTATGGAGAGAACGTAGAGAGCGATAGGAGAGAATACAAGAATGAAAGAAATGTGATGGAAATCTGATTCTTTTGGCTATTCAAAGTACTTTGTTCCATTTGGTGGA
This sequence comes from Lycium ferocissimum, assembly GCF_029784015.1. Taxonomy (NCBI): domain Eukaryota; kingdom Viridiplantae; phylum Streptophyta; class Magnoliopsida; order Solanales; family Solanaceae; genus Lycium; species Lycium ferocissimum. The sequence goes on along the minus strand of NC_081350.1, from coordinate 68,156,236 downwards.
CCCCATTTTCCCTCTTTTTTTCCTTTTAATTTGGTCCAAAAGTTTCAAGCAGATGCATCACCTACTTTTCATTTATTTACACAAGTAGGTGACTATCCCCCTCTAAACATATGTGTCTTCCTCGCTTAATAAGTAGGATGTGAACTAAATAGGACGTGTAAACAAGTAGATCAAGTAAGTAGGATGGGTAAGCAAGTAGCTCAAGCCCATAAAACGTCTAAGCAAGTAGCTTAACTAAGTAGGACATGTGAGCAAGTAGGTGAGGCACGTAGGTGAAACACCTAGGTGAAGCACATAGGTGACACACAGGTGAAGCTAGTAGGTCGCCTTATCTTTGCCCGACATCTCATTTTCTTAAGAATCTCATTTACTTTAACTAGACTTAACATTTAAATATGCTTGGTCCCCTAGTCATCAACTATAGCCTTATTCTTCCATATTCAAATAACCTCATCAACTTCAACTTAGTCTTACACACGTTGAGAAGTATGGGGTGTTACAAAAGACTTCTCTATTAGAGTTTGTCCGGTAGTGAGAGAGTTTCCAGAGGTGTTTCCGACAGATCTTCCAGGTGTTCAACCCGATCGTGATATCGATTTTAGTATTGACTTGGAGCCAGGCACTTAGCCCAATTCTATTCTTCCATATCGGATGGCATCGATAGAGTCGAAGGAGTTTGAGGAGTAATTACAAAATTTATTGAGCAAAGGGTTCATTCAGCCTAGTATTTCACCATGGGGTGCTCCCGTGTTGTTTGTGAAGAAGAAGGCTGAATCTTTGCGTATGTGTATTTATCGACAGTTGAACAAGGTGGCTATCCAGAACAAGTATCCGACTCCTCGCATTGATGACTTGTTCCATCAGCTTCAGGGTGCTTTTGTCTTTCCTAAGATTGACTTAGGATCCGGTTATGACAAGTTGATAGGACGGAGGATGTTCCTAAGACATCTTTACAGACGTGTTATGGGCATTATGAGTTCTTGGTGATGTCATTTGGGTTGGCTAATGCCCCTACAGCCTTTAGGGACTTGATGAATGGGGTATTCAGATCCTACTTGGATTCCTTTTTCACCGTCTTCACTGATGATATCTTGATATACTACCATAGTAGCGAGGAGCACAAGCAGCATTTGTGGATTGTGCTTGTGATTTTCTGAAGGAAAAGTAGCTTTATGCTAAGTTTTCATAGTGCAAGTTTTATCTTAGTTCGGTGTGACTAAGGATGGTATTATCTGCAAAACTTATGAAGATTAAGAGGTTTCGAGTTTATTAGACCCGCTTTAGTCATCGAGGTTTGGAGGTTCGTAGGTCTTTGGGTTACTATCGATGTTTTGTTAAGGGATTTTCATCCATTACATCCCCGTTGACTAAATTGACTCAGAAAGAGGTGGCATTTCATTGGTTCAATGAGTATGAGACAAGATTTCAAAAGCTCAAGGCCTTGTTGACCACCACTCCAATTTTGACCTTACCTATTGAAGGCGAGAGCTTTACAGTCTATTGTGATGCTTCTAGAGTGGGATTTGGGTGTGTGTTGATGAAAAAAGGAAAAGTGATAACTTATGCTTCGAGGCGGTTGAAGGCGCATGAGAAGAACTACCCAACTTATGACTTGGAATTGGCAGCAGTAGTCTTCTCTTTTAAGATTTGGAGGCATTATCTTTATGGGGTGCATTATGAGGTATTCACGGATCATCGTAGCCTTCAATACATATTTAGCCATAATGATCTCAATTTGAGACAGTGTAGGTGGTTGGTGTTTCTAAAAGATTATGACATGAATATTCTTTATCATCTGGGCAAGGCCAATATACTGGCAGATGCCTTGAGTCAGAAGGCGCGAGTATGGGTAGTCTAGACCTGTTGCATGTGGGAGAGCGTCCTTTGGCTATAAACATTCAGTCTTTGGCTAATCGTTTTGTGAGACTTGATATTTTGGAGCCTTGTAGAGTTCTAGCCTGTGTGGAGGCACGATATTCCTTATTGGAGAAGATTAGGGCACAATAGTTTGATGACGTTAAATTAGATAAGATTTGTGAAATGTTGTTACAAGGTGAAGCTAAGAAAGCAATCCTTGATGGTGTTATTTTTTTGAGGATCAAGGATCGGATTTGTGTTCCTAAAATGGGAGACTTGACTCGATTGATCATGGAGGAGGCTTATAGTTCGAAGTATTCCATTCACCGAGAGCCTACAAAGATGTATCGTGACTTGAAGCAACAGTAATTAGAGGCGTCGGATTTAGAGAGACATTGTGAAGTTCGTGTCTTGGTGTTTGAATTGTCAACAACTGAAGTATGAGCACCAAAAACCTGGTGGTATGATTCAAAGAATGCCCATACTTGAGTGGAAGTGGGAGCGGATTGCTATAGCCTTTGTGGTAGGATTGCCATGTACTTTGGGCAAGTTTGATGATATTTGAGTCATTGTGGACATGTTGATCAAATTTGTGCATTTCATTCCATCTCAAACTATCTAAAATTCAGAGAAGTTGGCACAGATTTACATTCGAGAGATAGTTTGATTACATGGAGTGCCCATTTCTATCATTTTGGATATAGGCACTCAATTTACATCCCATTTCTGGCGATCTATGTAGAAGAAGTTGGGTACTATAGTGGAGCTTAGTATAACTTTTCACCCTCAGGCTGATGGTCAGTCCGAGCGACTATTCAGGCTCTCAAGGATATGTTGCGGGCTTATGTGATTGACCTTGGTGGTCATTGGGATCAGTTTTTATCCTTGGCGGAGTTTTCTTACAAAAATAGTTATCATTCGTGTATTACGATAGCACTATTTTTGAGGCATTGTATGATAGGAGGTGTCGATCTCCGATTGGTTGGTTTGATGCCTTCGAGGTTAGGCCTTGAGGTATTGATTTGTTGAGAGATTCCTTGAAAAAGGTTAAGTTGATTCAGGAAAGACTTCTCACGGCTCAAAGTAGGAAAAAGAGTTATGTAGATTGGAAGGTTTGTGAGTTAGAGTTCATGATTGGGAGCGATTTTTGTTGAAGGTTTCGACCATGAAAGGTGTTATGAGGTTTGGGAAGAAGGGGAAGTTGAGCCCGAGGTTTATTAGCCCATTTGAGATTGTTTGTCGTATTGGGGAGGTAGCTTATGAGTTGGCTTTACCTCTAGATTTGTCGGGCGTTCACCCTTTTCATGTTTTGATCCTGAAGAAGTACAATTTAGATGGTTCTCATGTGATTTAGTGGGATTTGTGGTTGCCTGATCAAAATCTGTCTTTTGAGGAGGAGCCGATATGTTCGGATGTTGAGATCAAAGGAGATAGCCTCAGTAAAAGTGCAATAGAAGCATCATCCAATAGATAAGGATATATGGGAGACCGAGTATGACATGAGATCTAGATATCCCCAACTTTTTGAGAGTTTAGGTATTCTTTTATCTTTCACCGTTCAAGTACGAAGGCTTATTTAAGTGGTAGCTGATGTAACAACTCGCTTAGTTGTTTTGAGCTTTTTTTCTTTATTTTCTCCAAAATATCCTTCATGTAGTTTCATCTGGGTATTTATGACTTGCGGGGATAGGTGGCGCAGTTCCTCATGCAATAGGGCGGGTTCTGAATTAGAGTTTTCTAAGTTAAGGAAATGAAGAGGTTAGACCAAAGTTAACACCGGTGTAAATGTGTAATAGTCAAAGTTTGGCCGATTCCATTACGTCCAAAATGTGATTTTTGACTTATTCGGTTCCCGAGTTGTTTGGGTGTGTTTTGAGTCGTTGATCGAGAAATTAGGATTTGATGAATTAGAGTTGACCCGGTCAACACCGGGTCAAGACGAACTCTTTTAGGAGTTCTGAGTGCGCGAGCAAGTTCGTAGTGTATTTTATGATAGAAATTTTTGTGTCTGGGGGATTCCAAATGAATTTCGGGTGTTGGATAAGGAATTGGAAGAAACAAGAAAAATTGGGTTTCTGTCATTTGGTTTCCTTCATTGCAATCGCGGTGGGCTAGGTCGAGATCGCACAGAGGGATTTTGGGCTGGTGTGCCTCGCGATCGGAAAGGCCAAATATTGCCTCGATAGATTCTTAAACTCCAACTTCGAATTTCATCCTCTTATTTCAATTTTGGGAGCTAGAGAGCTCGTAACTTAGTGATCTCAAATGCCATTCAAAATTCTACATTGGGGTAAGTTCTTAACCATAATATAAGCCTTTTCCCTATGATTCCATCATCTATTTAGTTAGTTCCTTAATGATTTAGATTGTAGAATAAAAGATTTTCCATGAAAATGGATTTTGTGTTCTCGATTAAATTGAAGGTATTTTGGGATTAGATTTTTATCACGACCTAACCCGAGGGCCATGATGGGCACCCGGAGCTAACCTACCGAGTACCACATGACATACATGCATCACATAATCATACCTGAGTGGGCCATCATGCTAACTAATAAACATCATAAATACACAACCCAACAAGGCTGTCTAAGTGGCACAACAAAATATGGATCGAGAAGATCATAAAATATCTAACTGTGCATATCTATCTATGAGCCTTTACATGGAGTGCATAACGTAATAAGGATGGGACAAGACCCCGCCATGCCCATATATACACAAAAGAATCATACCACGATGATCTGCAACTCCGGAATAAATAGAGTGCCCCTGTACAATGGCTGAAAAGGCAGCCTACAGGTCTAATCCATCTCCCTGTCTACCTACAGGCATGAAGTCAACATTTATAAACAAAAAGACGTCAGTACGAATAAAGTACTGAATAAGTAAGGCATGGAAAATAACATAAAATAGATATGAAAGTAACAAGAGATAAGAGAGATAACCTGTACATTTGAATGCTTCTTAAGGCGGATGTCATGCATGCTTCCCTTTTTAAAAAAACCATTTTCATACATATACATATATCATAATACCGTACCCGGCATATAGGCTCGGTGTTATCCGTACCCGGCCATAATAGGTTCGGTATTATCCTTACCCAACTGCAGTGGTGTGCACAATAGGTGTCGTACCCGGCCGACTATAGCGCGGCTCGGTGTGAGAAAATAGCTATATATATATATATATATATATATATATATATATATATATATATAGCATGCATGAGCATCCAAGGAAACGTTATGACTCCATCAGAGTGACGTAAGGTCGCCAACCTCCGCTTATCATTATGGATCTATCATCGTCAACATATCTCACCTTGAAGGAATCAATAATCATAATATGAGATCAATATCAATAAACAAGATTAATAATCAAAATACAAGATCAATAATCAATAACCATGGGACAAGGATCAATAATATCATAAGAGAATCAAGAACATATGCTTCTAGCATTTCTATGAGTGTAGTCATTGTAGATACCCTTTGTGTGAGCTCGTAACAATGGAATCATGCCATAAGAAAGAAAGGGACAGCCTTAACATATCTTGTCATCTTACTTAAACACTCAACGTTTACTCTCCCGATCATGCAAATCTACATTCAAGATGATTCGCACTAAGGTTAAGTCGTTCAAATGCTTATAAGATCAAACTAAACTATTAAGTGATCTAGCAAAACTTGGGCAGCATTTCCCCTATATTATCTACTTTCTCCAACTTCAAAACAACTCCCAAACAACCATAACAATATCAAAAATACCATAGCCAAGATATTTACATTCAAATTAGACTCAAATCAATCCAAAACTCCCTTTCAATACTAATCCATAGCTATCAACTTCTACTTAATACCTTATGATTTCTCTACCATGATTCCCTTCACTTTAAGACTTACTAAACCTCCAAATCAACTCAACATAAGTAATAAGATGGAGAGCATACCTTATACTTGAAGATATTAAGCCACACACCACTTGCTTCAAGACTTAATCACCACAACTCCAAGTGAAAGCAAGAACATCCACCATCCATAAACTAGCTTAGGTTTTCAAGTTTTGATCTTCTCTTGAAAAGGTTTAGGATGATTTGGGATGATTAGGAATGGTTGAAGGAGGTTGGAGAGGGCAAAGGATCCGATTTTTGGTGAAATAACGATCCCAAGTCGTGGCCCCTTTAATTTATAAAAAGGGAAAATTTTCCACCGCCTCAATTTCACCGCACACTTTCACGGACCGTGAAAATTTTCACTAACCGTGAAAGTGGTCCAGTGGCTCCTTCTCACTATCCCTGTTTCACGGTACTAAAATTTCCATTTTCACGGTCCGTGAAAATGTCACAGCTTCTCGGATTTGCGTTCTGTCAGTTGCATTGGAAAGAAGACTCACTCAACTTGAATTTACATAGGTTATGCATTCCATAACTCCTAATATCCTAGGAGATATAACTCTCTTAATTTTGACCAAAATCCTATCCAAAATTTTGCGAAGTTTTCCCAAAAATTTCGACAAACTTAATTTCTTTGATTCGCTTGTTCTCCAATCCTTTCTGTTACACTTCGAAAAATTTTATGTCGTTGTGCGGTAAATAGACTGACGTAGGGCAAGATGTATATGATGTCCCTACAAGTAATAAGGGGCACTTAGTGATCCTAATTAAGATTCCAAAGACATTTGAGGTAAGAGAAGAAAGTTCGTTGAGGAAGGCAAGGTACAAGTCGCATTTTGGAAGGGTTTTGTAAAGTACCGAGCTAATGTTGATTTAATAATATGTTGAGGAAGAGTTATAATGCTCCTTAGATTGTTAATGAAGTGCTAAACAAGTGCTAAGAAGGTTCTATAAGGATTGGAGATCAAACGAAGTGACGAGATCAAGTCCGGAAAAAGGGTGAGTTGTACGACCATTATACGGTCCATATAACTTTATACAGTCCGTATAACCATCACAGTGAAGGGTGATCACTGGAAGTATTATACGGTCCCTTATACGGACCATACAAAATTATACAAACTATATAAGGTACCGTATAATGGTTACAGAAAGGATGATTGGTGGTGCAATTTCACGGTCACTTATACGGACCGTATAAGTTTATACGGATAGTATAAATATCCATATAATCCACGACGGGTCAGATTTTTCCCAAGTATAAATAAGTGATCCAAGTTATTATTTTTCATTTCCCATCTTCCCCACTTCTCTCAAGAGCTCTAGAATATTCTATATATCATACCAACATAAATTCAAGGTGAATCCAATATCAAACACTAATAATTTGTGGAAAAAAGTGGAAGAATGCTAGCTAGAGCTAATGGAAGCTAGAAATCCCTTTGGAGATGAAGTTAGGGTTTTCTCCAAGTGAAGTATTTTCATCCAAGGCTCATTCCTACCTAATCAAAGGTGAGTTTTGTCACGACCCTACTAGAGGCCGTGACGGGTACCCGATGCTACTATACTGGGCACCTCTTATCTCACATTCTATTCTTACTACTGAGTGGGCCATATGGACGATACAGTGATATTTTACTCGACACAGTCATCAATAGCATACTCGTAAACGAATGTCAATAAGCTTTACCAAAATATTACACAACAACAAGGACAAACAAGATTGTGAAACATCTGACTGCACACGTCTGTCTACGAGCCTCTAAATAAGATACATATATCCATAAGTAGGGGTCGGATTCCACCGTGTCCAAATATGTACACAAGAGTAGTACCGATAAACGGAAGCTCCGGAACAACTGGAGCGCTCTCAATGTACCGCTGGTGGAGCTCCTAGGGATCAGACGCGTCTACTGTTTACCTGCGGGCATGAACGCAGCGTCGACGAGAAGGGACGTCAGTACGAGCAATGTACTGAGTATGTAAGGCATGAGTAATAACATATTAAAGGATACAAAGCATGAATAGTAACAGTATGAAAATATAGAGCATATCATGAGATAAAAGAGTAACCTGTATGCTTAGTGCTGCGGAACGTGCAGCCCGATCCACATATATACATATATCCATAGTAATGCTTTCTTTGAAAAACATTTCTTGTTCATGTATACAGAAAATAGAACATGTGATAGTGCCGAGGAACATCAGCTCTGATCCATTTAGCCACATATATCCCGTGTTCGGGATGGTATCATGTCATATAATACCAACTGATCAGGTGGTCACGCATCTATAGCGCTCTGGCCCTCTTTCCCATATACATATACATATATCATGTTCATGCATCATATAAATAGCATGCAAGAGAGCCCAAAGAAAACTATGTCCCTATCGGAGTGACGTAAGGTCGGTAACCTCCGATTGCATTATGGAACAATCATGATCGTCATGTCTCACCTTGAAGGAACAGTTTTTATAAGGTGAGACTATTAATGAAAAATAACCTCAAGAGAAAACATAGAATAAGGTCATAAATCTCATAAGGTGTCCATTCATATACTTTGGAATCTTTAAAAAATAGTCATCATCCATGAATAAATTGAAAAATCAAGAAATAGCTCAACATTCTTATATCATCATTGAAATAGTAAACTTGGAACCTTTAAACACAGAATCATCATCATCATAATCATCATAGGCAAATTTTCTCATTTTTGACATCATCGTTGTCATTGTAAAACATATCCATCGTTGTTATCATAAAATCTTACGGAGTCACAAACCTCTGTTTTAGAAAAATACGGACATTTTGAAAAGCATTTACGGGTTATCGGGGAAAAGGAATCATGCCTTGGAATCATAGAATTCTAACTTTTGAAAACAAAGAAGTTATGAAAACATCTATAGAATTGTAGTCATAGGAGTCATGGCTTGGAAAGAAAGGGACGAACCTTAACATACCTGTTCAACCTCCTATTGGCTACGCTTATACGTCCGAGCTCGCAAGTCTACATTTAAGAGGATTTACACTAACGTTAGCCTCTTTATCGCACACTTATTCCAAGTTTCAAATCAAACTATTCTATATTCTGCCGAAAATCGGGCAGTGTCTCCCCTGTTTATATGCCTAGCCCGAATTCTCAATTCAACAACCAACAACAATCACAACAATACCAGCATTAACCATAATATTTTCAACACCAAAATACTTCATAACCATCCCATATGGTGTTTGTCCCATATTTCCATCACAGGCTCATTTTATAACAATTTTACAGCTCCTTCTCTGTCTCGACCCGACTAGGGCCATTAGGGGTACCCGGGGCTAACCACTGAGCACCACTCATTCTATTACTCATCTGCTTTCATTCATACTTCTTATGCTCATAACCATAGAAAACTACTTCCATTCAGAACATATTTACTTTATATAAATGAGCCCTTCGGCTAACAAGATAATACATATACATATATGCAATAAGAAACTCGTGAGACCATACTACCCACACTGCGTATCTACAAGCCACTACTAGAGTACTAGACATACGGACGGGACAGGACCCCGTCATGCCCAAAACATATATATACATATATACCAAAAGAATAATCAATGGCACCTCCGGAAAAGTGGAGTGCTCTCAAATCAGCTAATAGCTCCTACGAGTCTGGATCACCTCCCCGTCTCACCGTGGCATGAACACAGCGTCCAAAGAAAACGGACGTCAGTACGAACATTGTACTGAGTATGTAAGGCATAAATAATAATAATATATCAATGAAATGAGGAGGCATCAAATGAGGAGCAATTTGTAACTGACTGAATCATAAAAGAAATAATGCATGCTGGCTTACTGTCACAATCATCATCATATCATGTATGCATAAATGTATAAGCTGCCCGACCATATAGGTACGGTGTGATAATCAATAACATTAGCCTGCGTCCAAGCCTCCCACGTCCGGGGTACCATCTCATGCCACCCACTAGTGGTGTCTGTCCATGCCATCTGGCCATGGCGAATACGCTGCCTGTCTTAGTGGTGTCTGCTCGGCCATATAGGTGCGGTGTAATATCATCATCATATGCTCATCATAATATGCTCATCATAATAGACTCATCATAATATACTCATCATAATGCATGCATAGGAACTCAAAGACACTATACTTTATCGGGGTGACATAAGGTCGTGAACCCCCGATTCCATTATGGAGTATTCATAAACATTCTGCCTTACCTTGAAGGAATTAGCATATAAGGTGAGTGTATACAATGAACAACATCAATATATTATAAATAGCACCATTTGCTTTATAGGAACATCATATCATGAACTATAGCATCTTTAGACTTAAGCTCATCATCATCATTATCGTACTCATAATGTATCGCTTATCTCATATAGCTACTCATAATCATAGACTCTTAGTTTTCTTTGAAGATAGGAGATTCGTGAAGAAGGAGGAAATTCATTCCATAAGATTCATGCCTTAGAAGGAAAGGACTAGCCTTACATACCTTTGTCGTTTAACTATTCTATTGCTTGCTCGTTCTCCTTTAATGCACATGTTCTTCCTTCAAGAGAATTTGTATCGTCATTGGCTAAACAATTATAAGAACTTTCTTACTAAAGCTAGAGAAAATTGGTCAGCATTTCCTTTGTTTATACGACTTCCTCCATATTCCATATCAACTCCCAAACATTCATAACAACAATCCTCATTCATTTACATTATTCGCATTTCACAATTTCCCTTCAATTCTCCAAAATCATGATCATGGTTCACTATCATCTTTCTTCACATATAAAACTCATTCCATGTTCTACATACCATTCATAATATACTTATAATCATAACATATCCATATCCATGATTCATTCCAACTACTACTCAACAATGACACTATTACCATATTTATGACTCATTTCCTATTTCCTTCTATAATCCAAGTGTTTCAACCTTTCAATACTTCAAACAACATGAAAAGATCATGAAGCTTACCTTAGATAATGGTAGAATAATCCTTGAGTGGAATACTCTTCTTACACCCAAAACCCTAGTTGACTTCTCTTGGAATTCCTTGACTTAGATGACTTTAATGGGTTTCACACTCTCGATTTTTGTTGGTTTGATGAAGTTGATCATCAATTTACTTTGGATTCTTGTAGATGAAGTATATGGAACCTTCTAGAGGTCTTGAGAGAGATGAAGAAAATGTGGGAAATGAAATTAATGAAATGAGACCACATTTATATAATCAGAACTTACTCAGCTCGTCGGGACTTCCACGGACACTTATACGGTCCGTGGAACATTTCACGGTTCGTATAAGTGGTTGTGGTTCACCACTGGCCAAACATCATCTCTTCTGGGTATTATACGGCCCCTTATACGGACCGTATAATGTTATACGGAACGTATAAGTCGGTCGTATAACTCCTTTTTCCTGAAATGATCTGCGTCATTCGTTTGATCTCCAATCCTTATGGAACCTCCTTAACACTTGTTTAAGACTTCAAAATCAATCTAAAGGATGTTATAACTCTTTCCCAAAGCATCATTAGAACGTCATTAACTCGATACTCGTAATTCTTGCCCGACACACAACATATGACTCGCTTTCCTTAGCAACTTTCTTCTATTACCTCGAATGTCTTTGGAAATATTAATTAGGACCATTAAAGGCCATTCCTTTCTTATCAAAACATCGCACACGTCATGCCCTTCATTAGTCTATTCATTGTACGCTAATGGGAAATTTTTGAGGTGTAACATTCTCCGTAAATAAACCAAGATTAACGTTAATAGCAAGAGATTCATACCTTTCTTTCAATAAGAATGCTATATCTTCACTCCCCCACCTTGATATTAAGCCACAACGCGTTAATACATAATTTTGTAGTTGCAACTATCCGCTGTCTGGACCGGGATTTAGGAATTATACCTGGTTTTGGGCTAAAAAGTGGGTGTGGGAAGGTTGGGGAATTTTCCAGAGAGTTTGGGATGTTTTTGGGTGTCTTTGGCTGAAAAATGGGGGATAACCCCCTTTTTATAACGGTCCAGGTTCTGCCTGGACCGACATAAAAATCCTTCAGCGCGATCGCGCCCCCTTTGGGCGCGTTCGCGCAGGCCTAATTTTTCTGACTGCACGTTCGTTCAGTAAAAAGGTCATAACTCTTGATCTCGATATCGTGTGAGGGACCACGACCTATGGTTGGAAAGCTCTTTCAATTATATACAACTTTCATTCTTGGTGGTTTTCTAGATTCCAAACTTATAATGTCGTTTTAGCCCATCCAAGTCAGATCATCCGAAAATGTTTCCTTAAATCGTCCTTTTGGAGGGCTTATGCCCATATTTGGCTTAAGGGTCCTTCTTAAGACTTTCTCAACTTTCCATGTACTACTCATATATCTCCTCATATGTCCTTTATAAAACTCCGACATGTGCGCCCCACTTAGCTTACAACAACGAGGGCTTTTCGTCAAGTGACATATGAACCGATTCACCCCATATGGTCTCCACATATCATATATATGCCATTATTCACTCTTATAATATAACCTTTCTCCTTAATCCTCACATGACTTTACTCTTGTTCGGGCTCACACTAAACTGTCTACTGTCTAAGTAGCGCGAAATTTTTCGGGATGTAACAAGTTTAATGTTTATTTCATGCCATTAAGAGTATTGAGGGGTTGAATGACTTAGATTGGGGAAGAAAGTGGAATATGGAGCTCAAATGTGGAAACAATGGAATTCTTAAATAGTAGTTTGACATAAATCATGATTCTTGATATTTTACGAGTGAAATCTTATTGTGAATGATACTAATGACGTTAAAGAAGTATTATATGAGAACGAATACGGTGATACACCATAGTTATAGTCATGAATCATTTTGGTAAGGGGTTGTGAGAATAGGATAATGTTGAAATTGAAGAAGTTATTGATTACGATATTATGAATGTTATTATTGATGTTTGGGAGTTGTCATATTATATGAAGGAAGTGGTAGAAACAAAGGAAATGTTGCCCAATTTTCATTAGCTTTTAGTCTCTTTAGCTTAAGTAAGTATGTTATCAATTATCTAATTTTAGTACGAATTATCTTGAATGTAGAACTGTGAGTATCGGAGGAGAGCACTTAGTCGCAAAGTTAGAGAGGCGAGAAGGTATGTAAGGCTAGTCCCTTCTTTTTCTAAGGCATGATCCTTATAATATGACTTCCTTTATCTTTCCATGACTTTCTTATATTCTGTAAACTATAAGTCTATGGTTATCAAGAGCTTTTTATGAGATAAAGATAAGAGATGTATCATGAATATGATAATGATGATGATGATTCTATGTCTAGAGATTCTAAAGCTTATGAGATGATGCCATTATGAGATGAATGATTTTGGTGCATGATTTCCTTGATCGTTATTCATTGTTGCTAGTCTCACCTCATGATACTAGTTCTTTCAAGGTGAGGCATAATGATTATGGCTATTCCATAATATAATCGGAGGTTTCCGACCTTACGTCATGTCAAGTCTATGATGATGAGTACACTATGGCTAGATGGCATGCACAGACACCGCTAAGGCGGGCGGCTTACACCGTGTCTATATAGTACGGGTAGCACCACTAGTGGGCGGCATGGGATGATTAGCCCGGACGTAGGCTAACGACGTTGTTGATTCAGACAGTTTATGTACGTATATGTGATATGTCTTAAAGGTAAAAGTAAACATGTGTGATTCCGCCTTAAGGGCGAGCAGTACAGTTATCCTTTCTTCTTATGCTTTTATGTATTTTCTTATTATGTTATCATACATGCCTTACATACTCAGTACTTTATTCGTACTGACGTCCTTTCGTTTATGGACGCTGTGTTCATGCCCACAGGTAGACAGGGAGACGGTGCAGACCGTAGGAGCTTATCAGTGGGTTCACAGAAGCACTCCATTACTCTGGAGGTGCTACTTATTGTTATATTCTTTTGTGTATATATTTGGGGTATGACGGGGTCCTGTCCCGTCCTTATGTCTCAGTATTCTAGTAGAGGCTAATAGATACGTATGTGTGGGTAGTAGATGTCCCATGATGACTACATTGTATATTTGTATATCATTTCGATAGCCTGATGGGCTTATGCACATGAATGTAGATATGTTTTGGAAGTGATAATGGCTTCTTTATGGCTAGTTGTGTTGAGAATAATAAATGCATTCAAGATGCGTCTGGTGGTAAGTATGATGGGTGGTGCTCGGTAGGGTAGCTCCGGGTACCCGTCATGGCCCCAGCTGGGTCGTGACAAAAGTGGCATCAGAGCAGTTCCGTCCTAGGGTGTGTCTACGAGCCGTGTCCAGTAGAGTCTCGTTTATGGGTATGAAGCGCGCCACACTTATAAATAAGAGGCTGCGGGGCATTTAGGAAAATGACCGTTCTTCTTCTTGTTAGATAATGCGATAGAGCTGTGTTATAAAATTTTCTTTTCTCTAATTGTGCGTTATGATTTTAGCGATGCTGGTAAAGAGAAAAACCACGGCCGCCCAAAAGAGAAAGGCTACGACAACACGGGTTGAAAAGGGAGCCGCCAACGAATGTAGAAGAGAGTGAGTCCCATAATGAGGCTACATCCCATACCTCCCACGCTCCGCCTATTCTAGAAGATCAGAGAGGGGTCTCTACTCCGGGTCCGATGCCTCTAGTTCCTCCACCGGGTGCTTCGGGTCAACAGATGATCGAGGTCATTCAGTTATTGACTCAATTGGTTGCCGCTCAGGCTCAACGGCAAAGTTCGAGTCTCGGTGATAGAGCCACTAATGCAAGGGCTCGTGATTTCATGAGTTTAAATCCCCCAGAATTTTTCGGGTCGAAGCCGGATGAAGACCCGCAAGGTTTTATAGATGAAATGTTGAGGACGTTGAGAATCATCCATGCCTCCGATACTGAATCTGTGGAACTAGCATCTTATAGACTCCCGAATGTAGCGGTCCTTTGGTATAATAATTGGATTTCGTCATGAGGAGAGGATGCACCTCCCCCGGTTTGGCAAGAGTTCGTGAAAGCTTTTATCTGTCATTATTTGCCACCTGAGGTCCGACGAGCCAGAGCGGACAAATTTTTGAATCTCAAGCAAAGGAATATAAGTGCTTGAGAGTATAACCTTCACTTTAAATTCATTGGCTAGATATGCTCCGACTATGATGGCTGACATGGGAGATAAAGAACATAGATTTGTGAGTGGCTTAGGGTCACATTTGTTCAAGGATTGTTTGACGGCTTCACTACAGGAGTGGATGGACATCTCCCGTATTCAGGCTCATGCCCAGAACTTAGAGGAGCAACAGCGACCGCACCGAGATGAGCGTAATGTGGACAGGAGGCAGAGTAAGAGGGCCAGATCTGTTGGTGCCGGCAGCGACTATAGAGGGGGATCGAGGCAGTCATATTCTAGATATTCAGGCCAGTCGGTGACTAGTGCACCTCCTCGGTTTGCAGGCAGGAGATTTGACCGCCCCATTCATTCAGGACAAGGTCAGAGCTCGAGAGCTTCGGGTTCCCAGTTTGGAGGTGATTATAGTCAGAGGAGACCACCGATCCCATGATGCAGCCAGTGTAGGAGGTTACATTCGGGTCCGTGTCGTCAGGGCTCAGATGCTTGCTATGCCTGTGGTCAGGTTGGGCACATGATGCGTGATTGCCCGTCGATGGGTGGTAGAGTTGGGGCCCAGTCCACGGGATCAGTAGCTGGTTCTTCCTTGTCCGTGCGCCCCTGTAGGGCAGACTCTCCAGACTTCCGCAGGTCGTGGTAGAGGTAGAGGGGTAGCATCTAGTTCAGGTGGCTCTCAGCCCCGTATTTATGCTCTAGCCGGACGTCAGGATCTGGAGTCCTCTCTTGATGTGGTTACAGGTATATTATCCATATTCTCTCACAATGTTTATGCATTGATTGATCCAGGTTCTACATTGTCTTATATCACCCCTTATATTGCTGGCCGTATTGGGGTGAAGCCCGAGCTAATTAAACCTTTTGAGGTATCTCCTCTGGTTGGTGACCCGGTAATAGCTAGGCAAGTATACAAAAATAGTGAGTGTGTGTGGTACATCTCGGACTAAAGTCGATTTAGTTGAATTAGAAATGCTAGATTTTGATGTTATCATGGGCATGGATTGGTTGGTGTCTTGTTATGCTAATGTTGATTGCAGAACCAAAATAGTTCGATTCCAATTTTCGGGAGGACCCGTGCTTGAATGGAAAGGTAATATAGTGTCTCCAAGAGGTAGGTTTATTCCCTACCTTAAGGCAAGGAAGATGATCGCTAAAGGCTATATTTATCATCTAGTTCGAGTTCATGACACCGAAGAAAAGCCGCTGACTTTTCAATCCGTCTCGATAGTAAATGAATTTTCGGATGTATTTCCAGATGAACTTCCAAGCCTTCCACCGGAGCGGGAGATTGATTTTGCTATCGATGTGTTACCGGATACTAAACCAATCTCTATTCCTCCTTACAGAATGGCTTCTGCAGAATTGAAAGAGTTAAAGGCACAACTGAAAGATTTGCTCGAGAAGGGATTCATTAGACCTAGTTCATCGCCATGGGGAGCACCTGTCCTATTTGTGAGAAAGAAAGATGGTTCCCTCCCCGATGTCCATTGATTATAGGCAAATGAACAAGGTAACGATAAAGAATAAATATCCGCTTCCAAGAATCGATGATTTGTTTGACCAATTACAGGGTGCCAAATGGTTTTCCAAAATTGATCTAAGATCGGGGTATCATCAAGTGAGAGTTAGAGAAGAAGATATTCCCAAAATAGCTTTCAGAACGAGATATGGCCACTATGAATTTTGGGTGATGTCATTTGGGTTGACTAACGCTTCAGGAGTGTTTATGAATTTGATGAATAATGTATTCAGGCCTTTTCTGGATCTAATTGTGATCGTGTTCATCAACGATATTCTAGTATATTCTCGGTCAGAAGCAGAGCATGTAGACCGTTTGCGTATTGTCCTTGGGATTCTTCTGGCTCATGAATTATATGTTAAATTTTGGAAATGTGGATTTTGGCTGAATTCTGTAACTTTTCTAGGCCACATTATTTCAGTTGATGGCATTCGAGTAGATGTTCAGAAAATTGAGGCTGTGAAGACTTGGCCAAGGCCCACAACACCTACAGAGGTCCGTAGCTTTTTGGGATTAGCAGGTTATTATAGAAGATTTGTAGAAGGATTTTCTTCTATTTTAGCACCATTAACGAAGCTAACTCAGAAATCAGTAAAATTTCAGTGGACTGATGCTTGTGAACGCAGTTTCCAGGAATTGAAGGACAAACTAACTTCAGCCCCAGTCCTGACACTTCCAGAAGGACCAGATAGGTATGTTGTTTATTGTGATGCCTCCGGTGTTGGATTAGGCTGTGTGTTGATGCAACATGGTAAAGTCATTGCCTATGCTTCCAGGCAGTTGCAAAAACACGAGAAGAATTATCCAACTCATGATCTTAAACTAGCTGCGGTTATTCATGCGCTAAAAATTTGGAGACATTACTTATACGGTGTACATGTTGATATTTATACAGATCACAAGAGTCTCCAATATATTTTCAAGTAGAAGGAATTAAATCTATGATAGAGGCGGTGGTTAGAATTATTAAAAGATTATGATGTGAGTATTTTATATCATCCTGGAAAGGCGAATGTAGTAGCTGATGCACTTAGCCGCAAATTGATGGGTAGTCTATGTGAGGTCCCTCCGGAGAAGAAAGATTAATCTGTGAGCTTCACCAGCTAGCTAGCCTCGGAGTTCGTTTAATTGATTCAGGCAATACAGGAGTTGGTATTCACAACCCAACTGTTTCATCCTTAGATATGGAGGTGAGAGAGCGCCAACATGAAGACCCCCAATTGAGTCACTATAGAGATACATTTCTTGAGAAAGAGAAGTCGCCATTTGAAGTTTCTACAGATGGAGTTCCTAGGTACTGAGACAAGCTATGTGTTCCAAATGTTGCGGGACTACGTCGTTGGATTCTAGAAGAAGCTCATTACTCTGGGTATTCCATTCACCCCAGAGCGACAAAGATGTATCACGATTTCAAGTTAATATATTGGTGGGATGGAATGAAGAAAGACATAGTAGAATTTGTAGCTCAATGTCCAAATTGCCAACAAGTGAAAATTGAGCATCAAAAGCCAGGAGGATTATTGCAAGCGATGGAAATTCCAACTTGGAAATGGGAAGTGATTAACATGGATTTCATTGTAGGCTTGCCTTGTTCGCGGTGAAAATATGACTCCGTATGGGTGATTGTTGACAGACTCACAAAATCAGCTCATTTTCTTCCAGTCAGAACCACATATTCAGCAGAAGATTATGCAAGGTTGTATCTTAAGGAGATAATCCGACTTTATGGTGTTTCAGTATCTATTATCACAGATAGAGAAACACAATTTATAGCTAAATTCTGGAAGTCTTTCCAAGAAGGTTTGGGAACTCAAGTGAGGCTTAGCATTTTTTTCATCCTCAGACATATGGATAAGCTGAGCGCACCATTCAGACCTTGAAAGACATAGTATGGGCATGTGTGCTAGATTTCGAAGGTAGCTGGGATGATCACTTGCCTCTTATTGAGTTTTCATAAAACAACAACTATCATTCTAGTATTCAGATGGCCCCGTATGAAGTTCTATATGGAAGGAAGTGTAGATCACTAATTGGGTGGTTTGAAGTAGGAGAGGTACAACTAATAGGTTCGGAGTTGATTCAACAAGCGGTGGAAAAGGTCAAGGTCATCCGAGATCGATTATTGATAGCCCAAAGTTGCCAGAAATCTTATGCGGACAATCGTTGGCGAGACTTGGAATTCTATGTTAATGATTGGGTATTCCTAAAGTATCACCGATGAAAGGCGTGATGAGATTTGGCAAGAAAGGAAAATTGAGTCCTCGATATATTGGACCTTATAAGATTGTCCATAAGATGGGCCAAGTAGCTTATGAACTGGACTTACCTCCAGAACTTGAATCAGTCCATCCAGTTTTCCATGTATCGATGCTCCGTAAGTGTGTCAGAGATCCTACTAAAATCGTACCTATAGATGATGTTCAAGTTACAGAGAAGTTGGCTTATGAAGAGGTACCCATTGCCATACTAAGTACGGAACTTAGGACCAAAGAAGTAGCTTCAGTCAAAGTCTTATGGAGAAACAATAACCACGAAGAAATGACTTGGAAAGCGGAAGAAATCATGAAGTCTAAATATCCGCAATTGTTTCCAACCCCAGAAGGGATTCAAGATGAAACGCCATTATCATAAGGTACGTAACGCTTTCTTTTAATGCTTTTAGTCGTGTGTGGTCATATTTTCTTGCTATTGTGTTGTAGCCCTGTGAGGCGATGTTGTTGTGGGCTGTTGTGACAGGATGGTAGCGCCATATTACAGGGGAAACTCTGGTGAAATTTTTGTAGAATTCCCGAGAATTTAACATTCGAGGACGAATGTTTTTAAAGGAGGAAGAGTGTTACACTTCAAAAAATTTCAAGTCATCGTGTGGTAGATAGACTAACGCAGGGTGAGATATATGCAATATCTCTACAAGTAATAAAGGTTACTTGGCGATTCTAATTAAGATTCCAAAGATATTTGAGGCAAGAGAAGAAAGTTCGTTGAGGAAGGCAGGGTATAAGTTGTGTTTTGGAAAGGTTTTGCAAAGTACTGAACTGATGTTGACTTAATGATGCCTTGAGGAAGAGTTATGATGCCCCTTAGGTTGTTAATGAAGTGTTACACAAGTGCTAAGAAGGTTCCATAAAGATTGAAGATCAAACGAAACGACGAGAACAAGTTCGGAGAGAAGGTGGATTATACGACCATTTATACAGTCCGTATAACCGTTACGGTGAAGGGCAATCACTGATAATGTTATACGGTCACTTATATGGACCATATAATATTATACGGACCGTATAAAGGTCTGTATAATTCCCGACGGGCAGTTTTAAATTTTTATAAAAGATGACTTCAAGGTCTTATTTCTCATTTCTCATTTCCTCCACTTCTCTCTAAACCTCTAGAATATTCCACACACTTCATTTACAAGAATTCAAGGGAAATCAAAGATCAAATACCAAAAACTAGTAGAATCAAGTGCAAGAATGCTAACTAGGGTTGATGGAAGCTAGAAATCTCTTTGGAATTGATGCTAGGGTTTTCTCGAAGTGAAGCATTTCCATATCAAACCCATTCCTTCACAATCAAAGGTAAGTTTTATGATCATTTTATGTTATTAAGAGTATTGAATGGTTGAAAGACTTGGATTATGGAAGAAAGTAGTAAATGGGTTACAAATATAAGAATAGTGGAATTCTTGAATAGTAGTTTGACATGAACCATAATTCTTGAGATGTTATGAGTATAATCTTGTTATAAATGATATTAAGAATATTGGAGAAGCATTATATGAGGATGAATGTGGTGTTGTATTATGGCCATGGTTATGGATGACCTCGAAGAGAAATTTTGAGAATTGAATAATGATTAACTTAACAAAGTTTATCGAGTATGATATTGTGGGTGTGTTGTTGATGTTTGGGAGTTGTTATATTATATGGAGAAAGTTGTAGAAACAAAGGAGATACTTCCCAATTTTCATTAGCTTTAGCTTAAGCTTAAGTATGTTTCCGGTTATCTAACCTTAGTACGAATTCTCTTGAATGTAGAGTCGTGAACATTGGAGGGAAGCATTTAATTGATAAAGTTAGAGAGACGTGAAGGTATGTAAGGCTAGTCCCTTCTTTTTCTAAGGCATGATCCTTATAATATGACTTTCTTTATCTTTCCATGACTCTCTTATATTCCGTAAACTATATACCTATGATTATCAAGAGCTTCTCATGAGATAAAGATAAGAGATGTGTTATGAATATGATAATGATGATGATGATTCTATGTCTAGAGATTCTAAAGCTTATGAAATGATGTCATTATAAGACGAATGATTTTAATGCATGATTTCCTTGATCGTTATTCATTGTTGCTAGTCTCACCTCATGATACTAGTTCCTTCAAGGTAAGGCATAATGATTATGGCTATTCCATAATATAATCGGAGGTTCCCGACCTTACGTCACTCCGATAGAGATATAATTTCTACTCGTGCATGATTCACTTTAATTCTATGATGATGAGTACACCATGATGGCATGGGCGTGGAACACACCGCTAATGCGGCGGCAGACATATACACCATGTTTATATGGCATGGGCAGGCACCACTAAGGCGGGCGACTCACTACACCGTGTCCATACAGTACAGGAAACACCACTAGTGGGCGGCATGGGATGATTAGCCTGGACGCGGGCTAACGACGTTGTTGATCCGAATAGTTTATGTATATATGTGTGATATGTCTTAAAGGTAAAAGTAAGCAAGTGTGATTCCGCCTTAAGAGGTGAGCAATAGAGTTATCCTTTCTTCTTATGCTTTCTGTATTTTCTTATTATGTAATTATACATGCCTTACATACTCAGTACTTTATTCGTACTGACGTCCTTTTTTTTATGGATGCTGTGTTCATGGCCACAGGTAGACAGAGAGACGGTGCAGAACCGTAGGAGCTTATCAGCGGATTCACAGAAGCACTCCACTACTCCGGAGGTGCTACTTATTGTTATATTCTTTTGTGTATATATATTTTGGGTATATATATATTTTGGGTATATACTTCGGGTATATTTTGGGTCGTGTCCCGTCCTTATGTCTCAGTATTCTAGTAGAGGCTTGTAGATACGTATGTGTGGGTAGTAAACGTTCCATGATGACTACATTGTATATTTGTATATCATTTTGATAGCCTAATGGGCTTATGCACATGAATGTAGATATGTTTTGGAAGTGATAATGGTTTCCTTATGGCTAGTTGTGTTGAGAATAATAAATACATTCAAGATGAGTTTGATGGTAAGTATGATGGGTGGTGCTCGGTAGGGTAGCTCCGGGTACCCGTCACGGCCCCCAGCTGGGTCGTGACAATGATATTTAGCCTTCTTTTTACCTTCGCAGTGAAAAAGGTGCTTTGGATAGGAACCTTTCCATGAACCCAAGGAGCCTGCTGTAAATCATCATGAACCAGTTTAGAAGCCAACCACACCGAATCTTTCTCAGCTGCCTTAACCGCTAAAGGCTTCTCAGGATGATTATCCAGCCTATATACCCGGTTAAGCGCCCTTGACCCCACTTTAACTAGAACACCTTTTATAATGATCTCCGACTCGAGAGAATCCCAATTAACCGTGGGTAACATAGCATAAAACTCCTTCACCCATGTCTCATTGCAATCACCCGAATCTCTGACCAAGCGAGTCCACTTGATCTTTATTAATCTATCTTAGACGTCCGGAGCACGTGTCTCTACATTGGCCATATCAAAACCCTGTTCCAACAGCAGGGGTAGAGACATCCGACTTAAGTGTAAGCATTAGCTTTAAGGGGTGGGAAGCTTCTCATAGGTGGGAATCTCTTCGTCTTGCGCTACCTCTTCTTGGTTTTGAGCCATTTTACTTGCAAAGAGATTGAAACACGTTAGATTTTGTGTCACCCATGTTCAATATCAATTCTAGTACGTTACAATGGCAATAACTCAGCAATATGACCAGTGTATTTGGAAATTTTAAAAATAGTAGTTTACGGTGCTGGTGTTGCAAGCGCCACATGGGCCATGCAAGGTCAACGTGCCGCACAATAGCGGTCACTCAGACCGCTGCAGCGATCAAACACAAATTCCCCTAGGATCGCTTCACCGCAGGACTGAGCGCCACAGCGAGATCGCTACAGCGGTTGGAGAATTGCTACAGCGGTCTCATTTTTTTTGCAAGAACTTGAAATTTTTTTGAATGTCAACTTCAATTTTTGGCCCACAATTTTTATTATGTACGGATCAAGTAGATATCAAGCATGCATGATGTTTACAACCTATGGGAAATAATTTCTAGCAACAAAACAACCCCAAATTGAAATTCCAAATACTTTTTTCCAAAATAGAAGTTCTTTACTATGGTCAAGTTTTCCAACCAAAATTTGTGCACTAGATACGCAATATTAGGTGTACGGGTTATTCTAACGTTAGACAAGTTATGTATTTTAGTTCATGAACACCCATGAATTTCATCAACTCAAACCCAACAATCCAAACTATTGAGTTACCAATCTGGTCTTTCTAAGCATGTTATTCAAAATTCTAGTTCTATTATCTATCTACAAGTTGGAGGGAATGAATTCTTACCTTTTGTTTGGAGATCTGAACGAGAATAGGTTGATTGAGTGATTGCCTTTTGAAATCCTTTTCTTCTTTTGAGATAGAGTTGTGAGGTTGTATGTATGTTTTGTGGTGAGAATGAAGTGTGGGAGTACTGGGAAGGTTTTAGCTGTGTTTTGTAGGGAGCAGGAAGTTGAATTGGAGAGGGAGTTGGGAAAAATTTTCGGGTTAGAGTAGTAGGAGTGAGAGAGTGAAGAGGCACTGTGGCCCTTTATATATTTCCCTGATTCAGTGAAGACCACTGCAGCGGCTCCTCATCGGACGGAACCACCACGAGCGGTCTCTCCCGGCTGAAATATGCGTAGCGGTCCGCCGTAGCGACCCCATTTACGGCCCAACGACACCGATCCAGCGCACTCCTAACACTCCTAAGCGCTATAGCGGCTCTGACTAGAATACCGTTTTGATATTTCTTTGTTCATCCCAAAGTGCCCCGAGTGTTATACCCCACCCATGTGGCCCGAGGTGGGCTAAGAACAGTGAACTACTCGAGGTTTCGCTTATTGCCTTGAGTTTAATCTTAAGATTACTTCGTGAGACGCATACAATCCAATGGTCCCTATTCGTTGGCAATGAGAACTTGTCGTGTCTCTATTATATCTGCGATTGGTAGACATGATACCTTTCACAAAATCCGATCCCTTGAGTTATTACCCTTTCAAACCTCCTCGTAAAATATTAGTCGAGCCATCTCAATTATAAGCTGGTAGAGTTAATTCCGCGTATAATGATACTTATTGATAAGATCGAACAAAAATAATAGTGATTTTTGAGTGTTACTTATTTCGCGCCTTACATTATTTGAGCTGATTTAAGTAAATACTCCTCATATTATGGCTGGCACAGATTTCTGCAGTATGCTATTTCAAATTTTCCTGACCTAATTTCGTACGTGGTAGTACATATTCCTTGTTAGTGACACAAATAATGAATACCTTTGACTTTTGCAAGTTCGACTGCTAAGTCCATTCCATGTGCGTACCATTCCTTGTGCCTTTGCCGCCCTCGCCGTTCGAGGATGAACGGTTGTTTAATTGGCATCTGATGTAACGACCCATTTCATCGTTACTGTGACTTCCAGGAAATTGACATGACCCCTTAAAATCACCTCCAGATCCTTACGCTCTTAAAATTGCTAACTTGATCAGACCATTCATGCGGTCGCGTGTAAATATTGAATTTGGGCTACTGGGCCCAGTTATGCTACTATAGAGACAGACTTGCTGCCCCAGCGCTGGCGCCACAGTGGCATGAAGCTCCACTACAGCAGAGGTGCAGGATTAGTAATGGACCATCCCAGCGGTGGGGCTAACGCTGAAGCGGTGCAGCCATAGCGACCATAAGATCGCCACAGCGATTGATGGGCAGTTATTTCCCTACTTAAAACCCCATTTATTGACTTGACCTAATATTCATTTACCCAAGTTACAGCCACCAAATGGGGATATTTTTCAGCTTTTTGAGACCAAAATGTTAGGAAGCTAATCCCCTTAAATCCCTCATCTCTTCTCCTTTAATTCGTCGTTTTCTTCTCACACCATGAGTGATTATGGTAGAATATTAAATGAGGGTTCTTTCCCAAATATTATGAGGCCTTTTTGGTAATGTGGTAATGGTTGACTTAGAATAATTAGTAACTTCAAGATAGTTCTTTATTGCAAACCTAGACTAAATAGCAAGTTCTAAGCCTAAATCTTCTAATTTTCCTAAACGAGTTAATTGTTAGAGGCTAATAATCGCTTATGAGAATTAGTAAAGTAAGTTTGACCTAGGAAAACCTTGTTTTCAATAAAAGAGGTAAAATAGCTATAATCAAGGATCTAGAATTATTATTTTAGAAATGACAATTTTACACCTATGACCCCGATATTCCTCAATTGTCTCTCACTTGAATGCATCCATCGTTCTTAGACCTTCCGGACCTACAAGTTCGCTATGAAGATGGGAGATGGAATCCAGGTGGATGTTCACGCACCTCTTCGGCCCTGATATAGGTTACGACTTCCTTTCTTGGTAGACTCCGGTTAGACTTACATAATTCGTGTATTAGATGAAACGGAGAATGCATATATAGGATTTTGGAGTTTGGGATGAAAATCTTTAGTTGGTACTGTTATGTGGATTATGTGTTCAAGATTGTGGCCTGTAGATTTCCCTAGGTTCGCGTGTTGGCATTCTTTTGCATATTGGTGGATTTTATGCGGCTTGAAAGACTAGTGGTTTGGTTCTTGGATTATTATGTCTATTGATGAGGATTCTCGTATGATGTGCAGAGACATGTCCTGTGTTATTTAATATTGAATCATAATTTGGTATTAAAATCGAAAAACGTGCCAAAAGAACATGACATGTTTCTAGACTAGATGTTTAGCGGTTGATGTTATAAGTTAGAAGCATAGTTATCATATATTGATGTTATTAGGAAGTAAAGGAATGAGGTGATATTGTTATGGTGATTTTGTCCGTGCTGGACATTGGTGACTAGTGTTAATCTCATTCATGATATTGAAGTATCTTACTTGTTATCATTTGAGACGAGGATAGTGATTCTATTATGGCTTATTAGGTAGCCTTTTCATGATGTGGTTGGTGTGTCCATGCGTAGTACTTGGATATTGATTTGATTATTGACATTGAACTCATACATTTCACACATTCTAATCCTTCATGATATACTGTTGATACAATGATGATACTTAAGGAAATACTATTATGAGCGGGCTCAGTTGGATGAGAGTGACGTGAGGACCGATATCCGATGTTTATCCCAAAATTGAGGATGAGTGTTAGCGATTGCCGAGGTTGTTACCGAAATCGTGAGGTAGCAGTTGCCGAGGTTGTTGTCGAAATCGTAAGGTATATAGACTTCGCTGGTCCCTTATGGGTTGTGCCGCTGAGATGTGATGTTCCATCATCAGAGTACATGTGTACGGTGCATTTGCATTGCATTCTCATTCTATACATTATTATTGCATTGCATTTTACTATGACTTCTATTATGATACTCTTGTGATATACGGATTCAGACTAGATGTATTGAGACTTGGCAAAGTTAGGCTTAGTTGCTATAACCATAGGTCATGATCTTAAAATTACTTATGTTTGAAACTCGTTGGCTCAGTTGTACATTTTGGTTTCCTCAATGTAGGCGAAAAATGAATATCTGAATGACGTGACAACCTCCTGATACTAACAGTGGATAGTGTAACGGTAGTTGACTAGTGATACTTGAACCAATTTGTCTATTGTATGTTATATGAGTTAGAAGGGACCATAATGTAAGTTAGGCAAACGTATCCCCAGGGAGGAATTGATGAGAATAAGAATCTTTTATTGTTGAGCCTAGCGGTAGGTAATGTGCACTGTCGATCTAGTTTTACCTACCATGTTTAATTGTGAATTCTAATACTGGTATGTTCTTCTAACCATTGTCGGCCTATGATGCTTACCAGTATTAGTGTTATACTGATACTTCTCTTGCTACCTCCCATTTTGGGTGTAGAGTTTTTTAGGAAATTTGTCACGACCCAACCAGAGGGCCATGACGGGCACCCGGAGCTAACACATTGAGCACCTTTGAACATACATCTCATAAACATTCCTGGGTGGACCAAAAAGATAGCTCATGGATATTACAATCTGTAAGGACATATATCATAACATAACGGCACATCTCTATATAATCATCAACAATTATGTCCATCATCACCAGCCGACAAGGCTACTAAAATGTTATACAATGATATGAACTGGTGGGGTTATGAAACGTCAAACTGTACGCATATGTCTACGAGCCTCTACATAGAATACAAGTGACCATAAAGACCAATACCAAATAGACTGCAACTCCGAAGTAAGTGGAGTGCTCCTGAGAATCCGCTGATAAGGCACCTACGGATCTGATCCATCTCCCTGCCTACCTGCGGGCATGAACGCAGCGTCTACAAGAAAGGACGTCAGTAGGAACAGTGTATTGAATATGTAAGGCATGAACAACACCATAAACAAGAATAAAGAAACATGAGATAAAGAGATAATCTGTATATCTGATTGCCTTTTTAGGCGGATACCATGCATGCCAACTTTAACTTTTTAAATCAACATTATATATATATATATATATAAGTAAACTGCCCGACCATATAGGTACGGTGTTATGCTGCCCAACCATATAGGCACGGTGTTATAATCATTATCCCGTGTCCAGGCCTCTTGCGTCCGGGGCATAAGCTGCCCACTGCAGTGGTGTGTCTGCCCGGTCGCCTATAGGGCGGCGCGGTGTTAAACTGCCCGGCCATGTAGGCATGGTGTTATTTAAATACATACATATTTACAAAGCATGCATTAGAGCCTAATTAAAAGCTATAACTCTATCGTAGTGAGGTAAGGTCGGTAACCTCCGATTTATATTATGGAACAATCACCATCTCTATATCTGACCTTGAAGGAACAATTATTAAAAGGTGAGATCAACAACTGAATAAAATCGAGAAAATCATGAAATAAGCTCAATAATCTCATAATAGCATCAAATCCATAAGCTTTGGAATCTCTAGAAATAGGATCATCATCATCATCATCATCATTATTATCATAGGAAACATCTATCTTTAGCAATATAAGAACTTTAAGAATCATAAACTTCTAGTTTTTTGGGAATAAGAATAGTGTGGAAAATATGTATGGGTTTATAAACAAAGAATCATGCCTTTAGAAAGAAAGGGACTAGCTTTAACATACCTTTTCGGTCGCTTTAACTTTAACTACTTAATGTTTGTCCTTCCAAGCTCGTAAATCTACATTCAAGAGAGTTCATACCACTGTTAGTCTTATTATCATATGCTTATCTTAAGTCTTCAAATTAATTCCTTTTAAAATCTGCCGAAATTCGGGCAGCATCTCCCCTGTTTATATCCCTAGCCCGAATCACAATACCAACAAAACAATAACAATAGCAAAGCTAATATCAACAACATCATCATCAACACCAATATACTCCATAAAACATCTCACACGATATTTTTCCCCAATTTCTCAACCAACCATAACAATATCCACAATACCATAATCAAAGAATTATATTCAATTTAATCTCAAATTAATCCAAAATCTCCTTTCAAATTCTTTCCATAGTCAACATCTTCACTTTAATACTTTGCAACTTCTCTACTATGATTCTCTTCTTTTGTAGGACTTGCTAAACCTTCTAATCGACTTAATCATGAGAAATAGGATGGAGAACATACCTTACACTAGAAGAACTTCACCCCACTCAACTTCTTCCAAGACCATATTCATCACAACATTAAGTAAATACAAGAACAATCCTTCTCCATGAATTAGCTTGGGGTTTTGGAGTTTGATCCTCTTTTGTGATGGTATAGAATGTTTTGGAATGGCGGAGAACCTTCAAGAACACTCTTATAATGGAGAGAGAAGTGTGGGAGATTCTAGAGAGGTGTGGAGATGTTAGGAGATTTCTAGAGGGTTGTGGAGTTGAAGAAAAATGAATAAAATAAAGTGTAGAGGCCCTTTTATATCTGCCAAGCTCGAATTGGGCTGGGTCACCACATAAGTGGGCTTTTAAGTGAGCTTTCTGGATTTTCCGCTGAGGTTCGTATTCCTCTGGCTGTCTGTATTAAAATGCCCATAACTCCCTACTCCGATGCTGTATTGATGAACAGTTTATTGTGTTGGAAACTAGACTCGACGAAATTCATTTTAGACTCTTGAAACACCTCAAAACTCTTGATATACTCGGAGATATACCCCTCTAAATTTGACCAAAATTTCTATCCAAAGTTTTGTCAAATTTTTCCAAATTTTTGACAAACTTATTTTCTTTGATTTGCTTGATCCCGGAATCTTTCAAAACTCTCCATGATATTTATCATTAATCATACTTGATAATGGTCATGTCATTTGGTTCTAAGGTTGTTTTTTCCGGTTACGACTTATGAGATCGTAATTCATCCTTTACTTCGTTGTTACGTACTTCTCATGGCTTGTACCTTCCAAAACTTCATGGGACGTCTTTGATACTTCTTTAATATGGTGAATTATGTAGTATGATCATGTTACGAGAAGTGCAAGGTGTAACAACATTGATTGTTGGAGTTTTCCCGGAAGATGCTCGGTGCCTATCATGAAGGCCTCTATCTTTTTCATTCTGAGATGGAGGTTGGGTCTTAGATTTATTATTGTATTTTGATTCACTCTTAGTCTCTCTCATACTAGTCTAGATCAGGTCATGGGAAACTGAGTCAGTGTATTATTAAATAGTTATAACCACTTCCGCTAATTTATTTGAATGTAGCGATTTGACTTTTTCTTTTCCATTATAACATATCTTGAAGATTATTAAATATCGATCTTTACTTGTAAATGTTTTGGGCTAGGCCTACTGAGGTAGGAATGGTAGGTGCCCGTGTGACCCTAAAAGGGATCGTGACAGGTAAATGCTGGCAACCACGCTGCAGCCCCGATAACATATTTTTCCCTTTGCTTTCTATTAAAAAAAAAACACTTTCCTATTCTCCTCCCCTTGTTTTGGAATCTAACTTCAATTATGATTTTGCCACAGACCAACTTTTTATGTAATAAGGGCCTTCAGAAGATGATCAGCAAAAAGGTTGCTTTGGCTAAGAAGCGAGAATCAGCTTTGGAAAAGATGGAGTCAGCGGAGGCGAAGCTGGCCATGGTAACAAAGTTAGAGGCCAAGCTCGCCAATCTAAAGCTGAGAAGGAAACCTTCATCCAGTAGGCTGCCATTTTGCAGAACAATGTTGATGACTAGAGGAAAAAGTGGGGTATGTCCAACGATGTAGTGTTTGACTTGACAGCGCGAGTATATATTCTTGAGGTGGATGTGCATTCTCTGGAGGAAATTATTCGAGCTAAAAGCACTAAGCTTGCTGCAATCCGCAACGAGAATGCGGGGCTGAGGAATCGAGTGGCTGTGGTTACAATATAGAATTAGAAACACTAGGAAGCTAACTTGGAGTTCTCGGGATCCATAGCCTCTCCGTGAAGTGAGAATGCTGAGCTGATTTTAGCCGCCGAAATGGCTGAGGCCAAATATCATTCCACCCTTAAAAGCCATATCTTAGTCCTGATCCAGAGCACTTAACAAATGAGGAGGAAAACCATTGAAATAGCCAGAGATAGGAGCATAAGAGACCTCAGAGCTGAAATCGAGAAAGCTTCCCAATTGGAGCAGAGGTCAGTAGAGTCTCCGGAAAAGGAGCACCAAGATGAGGGTAATAGAGATGATTCCTCCAGTGAAGATGAGGACATCCAAGAAAAAGCGCCGGCCACTAGCCAAATTCTTCCCTCAGAAGTGAATCCAGGATCCTTCTATCGCTCGCTGCTCTAGAGGACTCGGGATCCCCTCGGCTCCCAAATTCGGCCCCTTAGAGCCGTTTGCTGCTCTTTTGTCTTTCTTTTTTAAGAACTTGTTTTTATGGCCTTTGCGGACCATAGAACCAGATATACCAGTTCTTTTTTCCGGCTTGTGACTATCTTATCTTTTAGTCCCGAGGAGGTTTTAGAATGAAAAATTTCCTTTTTGCTCTAATATACCTCTTTTTTTGTTAAGATTAGTAATATTTGCTTTAAAAAAGATAAGAAGAGGAAAACCTTTTGGCTGGAAAACTTTTGAGACTTTGGTCGGAGGGATTTAATTTTTCCCAATCAATTGTTCTTTTTGTTCTGAACTATTTTTAGAAGAAACTGCCAAGTATCTGCTTAGTTTGTCCAGTTACTATGCCGGTGCAAGCTCATCCGATTATTGTGGTGTTCGAACTTATCCTCCTTTTAATTAAGGCATTATTTATAAGAGAGGGCCCTTATTTTTTGCTCCTTTAGAAAGGACATCTCCAATTCATTTTGGCACATATTTTTCGGTATGCCATAAATTGCATCAATTTAATGTGTTTGCTTTTCATGGAAAGAGTTTTTCAAAAAAAGGAAAATATTATTAATTTTCTTTGAACTACAAATGCAAGTGAAAAGCAGTCAGGCTACCATCTTGCGTGGTTAGTCCGGTTACATGAATTCACAATCACTTGGTTTGGGTTGTCCTCGGTACCAATACAAATTTTGTCGCGCCTTTCAGCTTGTAGCTTGGTCTAAACTCTGTGTGAGTACGTATAGTCACCCCAGTGTTTGGGAATAAAGAATGAATTTCCAAGCACTAGATAAGACCTCCGGGGAAATGTTCAGGAAACTATACGAAACTGCCTTATTAAAATCCTTGCCCAAAAAACCCAATTGGGACAAAAATCGGAGGAAGGAAAAAAGAGTGCAATCCCGCTGGCTCATTTTCTCATTCAGTTGTAATATATTTTCAGGAAGCTAATGTTCCAATTGCTCGGTAGTTTATTTCCAGCTTCATCTTCTAGTTGATATGACCCTTTACCAGTGATACTGATGACTTTATAAGGGCCTTGCCAATTCGATCCGGCCTTTCCAAAGACTAGCGCCTTTGGTGTTGTGTGTTACCTTCTGGAGTACAAAGTCCCCGATTTTAAAGTGTCGGAGGTTGGTATGATGATTGTAATAGCGCGTCATTTTGCTGCTTTTAGGCTGTCATCTAGATGTATGCCAGATCCATGTGTTCTTCAAGTAGATCTAGTTGTACCAACATAGCATTGGTATTAGACTGTTCTTCAGCTCGAATGTACCTCGAGCTTGGGGTACTAAATTCTTCCTGGATTAATGCCTCCACCTCATATACTACGAAGAAAGGAGTCTCCCCAATATTTGACTTTATGGTGGTTCGGTAGGCCCAAAGTACCTGAGGCAGTTTGGACGGCTAAGCTCCTTTGGCGTCTTCCAACTTCTTATTCAGATTTTAGACTATGGGTTTGTTAGTTGACTCTGCCTTGCCAATAGCGATGGGATGATAAGGGATGAAGGTGATGCGCTTGATATTTAAGTCCCCAAGAAATTTGATGACCTTTGACCCAATAAACTGTGGGCCGTTGTCCCAAGCTATTTCCTTCGGGATGCCAAAGCGACAGATAATGTGCTGCCAAATGAAATTGATCACCTCTTTCTCTCGGATCTTCTGGTATGCAGTTGCCTCGACCCACTTAGAGAAATAATCGGTCATTAACAGCACTAACCGTACTTGTCCCGTACCAGCTGAAAATGGTCCTACTATATCCATCCCTCATTTCATGAATGGCCAAGGGGATACAACTGGGTGCAATTCTTCGCCTGGCTGGTGCAACATCTAAGCATGTCGCTGGCATTTGTCACATCTCCGGACGAAGGTATTCACATCTTCCTTCATTCTGGGCCAATAGTATCCGGCATTGAGGAGCTTCTTGGTGAGAGACTTTGCGTCAGAATGATTACCGCAAATCCCTTCATAGACTTCCCTTCATCACATAATCAGCCTTTTAGGGCTCTATGCATCTTGCCATTGGACCAAAGGAACACCTCCAAAGGTGATAGTGTCATGACCTAATTTAGCTAAGGCATTGGGCACTTACCTTTTCTACCTCCATAAGCGACCCCTCAACCCAACGATAGTAAAAACGTAAATAAATAACTAAATAAGCGGAAGAGAATAAATTATGTAAGTCGGATGATAATAATACAGAACAAGTGCGGAAATAAGAACATACACTCTAGAGTCTGTCTAATCCATACAAGAGCACCTAGCTAGAATATACAAGTCTGAAATATAATAATACATCAAGTCCGAATATGTCTCGGAATAGAAAGTAAGACATAGCAAGAGGAGTCTTCAAGGCGGAACGTCTCGTGCTCACCCCAGAACTCTAAGTCAGACCGATAGCGACTATCGCCCACGGGAGACGGAAGTAGATCCAACCTCCGGGACTCGCATTCATAAAAGGATACAACAAGTGCGGTCAGTACAAAACCACAGTATTGGTAGGTATCATAGCCCGAATAAGTATAGCTAACATAATTCAGACAATAAAGCAAGATAAGCAAATAAATCAACAATTATAAGTCAGAACCAAGTACACGTCATCACCTAGGTTGAAGCATCTAAACCCAAGTGTGCCAAGTCTCAATATATCCAATCCGGATCAATAACACAAATAAATCACTAGATCATCACAATATAATCCATAATGCAATGACATATGAATGCAAATGCAATGCAATGCTGTATACATATGTACTCCGGACAGAAGCATCGACGTCTCGGTAGCACAACCCATGGGGGACCTGCGAAGTCCATGTACCTCACAGTTCTGGCACAAACCTCTGCAACTATGTCACTCAATCCATGATTCCTGGACAACCATATGATATCAGACTCTCACATTACTCTCATGTCAACTGAGCCCAGCTCATCACAGTGTTTCCTCAAGTATCATCAATGTACCAACAGTATATCATGAAGTATGAGAATGCGTGCAATGTGTGAGTCAACATCAATAATCAGATCAATATCACAAGTACCAAGTATGGGTACGCCAATCATATCATGAAAGATTGCACAAGTCATATAGAATACTATTCTTGAATCAACATCAACAAGTGAGGTACCACAACATCATGAACAAGATATATCAATAGTCTCCAATATCTACTATTACCATGCGGCATCCAGCCAATAACAATAGAGCAATCAAGTCACAACAGAATGGGGTGGCTAGCCCCGATCACACAACAGGGCGCAACCTAAGATATTATCCAACCCAACTTCATACCCGAAGGTTTACATGCTTTCTTCGATGATATCATCTAAATATATGCTTCACTAAACGAAGTCTCACCAAGGGTAAGCCATAACCTACCTGGATGGCCGAACAACAATAACACCAACAATCACTCTTTAGCATTCCTTTTCCGTTGAGCCTCAAGATCAAGAAAGTCTAAGCATATTCTAAATCTAGATTAGAAATCATAAAGATCAATACATGTATCGCTATCATTCAAATTAGGTAAAAAACCAACCCTAGAATTTGGGGAAACGGGGCTCACAAGGTCAAAATAGAAAATTCAAGGGAAAAATATCCAATGAAACACTAGGTGATTAATGTACCGTGAAATTATGGCACATTCGATACTCTTTGGCTATAAGTTTTACTTGTTTTTGAGCAAGTCTTGGTCGTTTGATGTGTTTGTGACATGTTGCGATGTTTAACGTGATTCGGGAGCAAGTCGTGAAAATGGAGGAAAAAGATGTTCGAAAAAGAAATTAATCAAGACAGTTATACGGAGGAACATACGGACCGTATAATATTCACGGTCCATAAATTCCATCGTGAATGCTCAATAGAATGGGTCTTTGTATGAAGCGGATGCCCGAGCAGAAGTACGGACCGTATAATATTTACGGTCCGTAAAATTCACCGTATATTGGGTCCAGAAGAGTTGTCAAGGCAAGAAGATTTATTGGCAAGTTATACGGACCGTATAATATTTACGGTCCGTGGAAGTTGATCGTACATCGGACCACCGGAAGAGATTTCACGGAAGGCATCCATTGATTCTACGGACCGTATAAAAAGTACGGTCCGTACATTGGTCCGTCGAGGGCAATTTTGTCAGTCCAGTTTTGCATGGCTTTGACTCTTATAAATACCTGATTTTAGATTTCCTGCATTATTGTTCAATACAGAACTCAGTCTTATTTTTCCTAGTATTAGCTATTCATAGTTTTGAAGTCTTTTGGGAGATTACAAACAATTACAATTCAATTCTCTTCAATTCCAAACAATCAATAGTAAGCATTATGATTTCTATTACTTCTTATTGTTCTTCTTCTTCTATGAGTAGCTAATTTTCCTTACTAGGGTTGTGAACCCAATTGATGGGTGTGTCGTGATTGGGTTTGTGATTGATATACAAATAATGGATTATTAGGGTTTGCTTATTCTTCATTCTTCATTCATAATTAATGGTTGCAAACATTGATTAAAGCCATAAACCTTGATTTATTTGGGAAAATAATTAGGGTTTGTAAGAATAAACAACAAGAACTCAAAGCTCTAAACTTTGTTTAATAAATTCACTTAGGGATAAGAAGAATTTACTTGGCATGATTAATCGTTCTTCATAGTTACTTTCTTATATTTGGGAAAATCATAGAAAGAAATAATCTTTATTTATTGGGAAATAATAGAGATTCATATAGGGATTAAGTGCATTCATATAATGATCCATTGGAAGTATATGAAGATCAATACCCATGATCATACACTCTATCTAGAGGGGACACAACCTTAGTTTCTTTTACCATAAATTCACAATCAAAGCAATATTTAGCAGTTAGTTACCAAAAACTCAACTCTTACCAAAATCATCGGATTAAAACATTAGACCTAACCATAGCAATCTACGAATTTAGTAACCTTTTCACACCCTATTCCCTATGGGATTCGACCCCAACCTTGTTGGGTTACTATATTTGACAACGTCCGCGTTATACCATTAATAGGTGTAATTTGAGCGTATCAGTGATCAAAACCCATCAACTAATTGCTAAGTTAACTCAAGGATTCATCCAATTTCAAAATCCAAGCAAAACCCCCAATTTTGGGTATAAACCCTAACTCTTAAATTCAAGAATTCAATACTAATAATGGAAGGTATATGATTAACAACCTTAGATACATCATAATCTAGAATAAGCCTAACTAACAAATCTTGATTTAGAAGCCTGGATAAAATATCCATTAAACCCACTTTAAGCTTTCATTACTAATGAACTAACAAGGAAAAAAGATTCTAAGATGATTAGGAATAATGGAATAGAAAAGAGATTAGAAGGACTTACCACCAAGGATCTTCTCCAATAATCCTCTAGAATAGTTCCCAAGAGCTCAATTTTTGGAATGGTAATAAATAATAGATTAAGGGATTTTAATACACACTTAATGAATATAACAGGCCCGATACCGATATAGCAGTACCAGGACCGCTACGATGGGACCGCTACGACATCCACCTCTCGTACCGTTGTGGGCGCAGGCCATAAAAGAACTCACGCCCTCAAATGCCATCCCACCGCTATGAGAGGTGTCGCTGGGACGGTATTGGCGCCGCCCTAGTAGACACCAGTAACAGAAATCCCAAAAATTATCTCAATCTTAAACGAAATCCCTACTAACTCCTGAGGCCATATGCTTACAATTCACATACACAAACACACATAAAAACACGCTACAAATGCACTCGTGGCCTCAGAATTTCTAACGGAGGTCTTGTTGACCGAGTTAATCCCCGATACCTTAATTCCAACTTCCCAACCCAAGTCCCAAAATGCATCCGAATGTTTTAGGAACCGACTAGATATATACACACAAGTTCTAAAAGATCATTCGGACATCTCGAAATTGATGAATTTTCGAAAAAGGTCCGTTTACCCAAAAGTCAACTTTGAGTCAATTTTTTTTCTTTTAAAGCCAAAATTTCACAAAAATTGGCCCAAATAAAATTTAGACACTCGGTAAGCGTGTCAACAGTCCCCTCGGGTCAAAAGTGAGCTAACCAAGCTTGAAAAGATGAGAAAGTGCTGGAAAGACTATAACGATCAAACCGGGTCGTTACAAACAGACTATAATGACATGATACCGGGCAGCTTTGGCACACAAAGCCCTCGAAGCTTTCGGGTCCTCCAGTACCTTCCCATGATTCAGGTGATCGAGAAATTCATTGTGCCAATCACAAAGCAAGCTGGTGGAATTAACCTCGTCATGGGAGCAACTGGACTACTGATTCTGAATTTGGGCCCGCTGATTCCGTGGAAGAACCCAAATTGGCTAGTGCATCTACTTCCATATTCTCTTCCCCAGGCATGTGTACCACCATCCATCGTGGAACCTGGAAAATAATCTCATGACTTTCTCGACGTATCGGAGGATGCTTTCTTCCTTCGCTTCAAACACCTGATGAACTTGATTTACTACCAGTAAGGAATCGCATTTCACCTAGATGATCTTAGTACCCAGCCCCCCAGCAAACTCAAGACCTGTAATCAAAGCCTCGTACTCCGCTTCATTGTTAGTCAGAGGCACGCTATTTATTATGTGCCTTAGGATTTATCCGGTAGGGGTGTGTAAGAATACCCCTAAACCAGCTCCTTCCCTATCAATATAAAGTATCCACACTCCCGGTGTATCCCACGATACCAAGGAATCCTCCTTTTCAGCTTGCGGGGTCACTTCTGGACTAATATCATCAACAAAATCTGTGAGAAATTGTGACATGATTGTCGTTCGTGGCTTATATTCAATATGAAACTTACTTAATTCGATCGCCCACTTTACCAATGGCCTCGATAGTTCAGGCTTATGGAGAACATTTCGAAAGGGGAAAGTGGTGACGACAACAACTGGGTGGCACTGGAAATATGGCCAGAGCTTTCGCGATGCCATTACTAGGGAAAAGGCCAATCTTTCCAGATGCGGGTATTATTTTCCAGCCCCAGACATTACTCTACTTACAGAATACATAGGAAACTATGTACCTTGTTCTTCCTGAGCTAAAATAACACATAACACAACCTCTAAGACGGCCAAATAAACTAGCAATAGTTCATCATCATTTGGCTTTGACATGAGCGGAGGTGAAGACATGTATGCTTTGAGATCACGGAGAGTGTGCTGGCATTCTGGAGTCTACTCGAATTCATTATTCTTTTTGAGCAAAGAGAAAAACTTGTGACATTTCTCCGATGGCCTGAATATAAATTTGCTGAGCGCGACGATACAACCTGTCAACCGTTGGACCACCTTTACATCTTCCAGCATATCCCGAATGTCTTCAGTTGCTTTGATTTTTTCTGGATATATCTATCCCTCTTTAAGAAACAAGGAAGCCTAGGAACTTCCCAGACCCGACTCCGAAGGCGCATTTCTCCGGGTTCAACTTCATGTTGAACTGTCGTAAGATCTCAAACATTTCCTACAAATGACTAAAATTATCTTCTAGATGATGACTCTTAACTAAGATGTCATCAATATAAACCTCCATTGTCTTACTTATTTCCTGCTCAAATATTTTATTTAGAAGCCTTTTGTAAGTGGCCCCAGCATTTCTTAACACGAAGAGAATCACGTTATAACAATAGGTTCCAAAATTTGTGAAGAATGATGTTTTCTCTTTAACCTCGGGGTGAGAAAATGAGTCCTTCGAACATGCTTTTTTGAGATCTTTAAAATTGATACACATTCTAAATTTATTTCTCTTTTGGTACCACAACTACATTAGCTAACCAATTTGGGTATTTAAATTTTCGGATGGACGCTATATTCAACAAATGAGATACCTCTTCCTTGACTAACATGTTGTGGACTTCGGCAATGGGCTATTTTTTCTGCCGACTGTGGTCCAGCCCAAGCTTGTGGGTTGCCACGTTCGCGGATATCCCTGTCATGTCTTTCTTTTTTGCAGATCCGGATACAAACCTATCTACTCGAGCTCTTCAGTCGTAGACTTAGTGGCGCTAAGTCATCAGGTGGCTGGAAAAACCTCAAAACCCCATACTCTCCCTCAACTTCTGGCCCACTGTGTTCTTATCCCCCGAAGGAGTTTGATGAAGCGCAGCTGGTATGGGCCCGCAGGTTCCTCGATCGCGAACATCTCTTTTCACGCCGGCTTCTCCCTCCGAATCTACCTGATCCCTTTTGGAGTGGAAAATTTCAGCAACAATTGGAGAGTCGATGGCACAACCTTCATGTCATAGAGCCAAATTCTCCCAAAGATTGCGTTATACCGTATGTTGCCATCAATCACATAGAACTTAGTTATTTTGACGATTCCTCCAGCTTCTATGGGTAAGTCGATCTCCCCTTTGGTAGTTTTACTGGACATGATGAAACTAGAAAGGGTTCTTGTAGTCGATATGATTTTATCAAAGAATCCCATCTCTTCTACTACCTTCCAGCGAATAATATTGTTCGAGCTCACTGGATCGACCATTACACACTTTACCTGGTAGCGATCGATGATCACGGTGATGACTAAGGCGTCATTGTGCAAGAGAAAGTAATGCCTTCCGCATTCTTGTCAGAGAAAGTAGTCAGGCTTTCATCTGGGAGTTCGTGGATCCTTCTTTCTCTTATTACTGAAATCTTCATTTTCTTGGATATGGAAGAACTAGTACCGACAATCATAGACCAGCCAAAAATCATACATGAGTTAGGGCATTGAGAGAATTTTTTTCTGCTGCAGGCCCGGCTCTCCCGTAATTGTTCCTTGCCCTTTTGCCTAGATATTCCCGGAGATGTCCTCTGGCAAGCATGTTAGCTACCTCCTTCCAGAGGTGTCTGGAATATGAAGTTTTATGCCCCGAGGTCCTGTGAAATTCACACCATATCTTCTAATCCCTGGTACTAGGATCAGACCGTAAAGGCTTTGGGAGGCTTGACGCCGGATGAGTTCTCAATACAGCCACCATCAGTAATTCGTTGATAGTAAAGTTGTAATTCACAAGTTTTGGATTCTCCTTTTTTTTTTTTTTGAAGAAACTCCAGAGGGATTGTGTCACAACCCGAGCTACGGGCCATGACGGGTATCCGGGCTAACCATCGAACACCGCTCATTTTGTTACTTATCTGCTCCCATTCATAATATATACTCAAAATCGTAGAAAACTATTATCCTTTGAAACATATTTACTTTTATAAACGTAAGCTCCTCGGCTATCAAAATAACATATATGCACACATGCATATACATGAAGACTGAGAGACCATACTACCCACACTGCGTATCTACGAGCCTCTACTAGAGTACTAGACATATGAACGGGATAGGACCCCGTCGTGCCCAAAATATATGTACATAAAATAATGTCTCGAAATAGCACCTCCGGAATAAAGAAGGGCTCCTGTAAATCTGCTGATGGCTCCTATGGATCCGCACCGTCTCCCCGTCCCTCCGTGGGTACGAACACAAATTCAAAGAAAAGGACGCGCACGAACATTGTACCGAGTATGTAAGGTATGAATGAAATGAATATAATAAAGAAGTCATAAGACATAGGATGAGGGCATAACCTTTGAATGGATACATTTTATACATATTTTATACGTAGCATATCATATGAGCTACCATAGCGTATACATCATCTTATCATACATACCTCATCATATCGTACTTACATTATCATATCATACATGCATCATTATATCATACATACATTATCATCGTTAACCCGCGTCCGAGTAACCATCAAATGCAGCCCACCACCGTGGGTCGTGTCCGACCCTCTGTGCACGGTGTAGTCGCACGCACCATCGGTGGTGATCGTGTCCGGCCTTCTAGGTATGGTGGAATCATAGCAAAAGAACCTATATGCAGCCCACTAGTGGTGGTCATGTCCGGCCTTCTAGGCGCGGTGTAGTTGCATGCAGCCCACTAGTGTTGATCGTGTCCGGTCAATTAGGCGCGGTGAAATCATATCATCATACACTCATCATCATACATTTCATGGGTATGTTATAAGCTAAACATCATCATACATTTCATGGATATGTTATAAGCCAAACATCATCATACATGTCATAGATTTATGGTTATTAATTACCTTATAAGCATATCATGGCTTTATCATACTTAGCACCATTATATATATATATATATATATATCATCAAAACATAGATTATATCATCAAGACATACATTGACTTCGGCAACTATAGCCGTGTTCTGGGTGACATAAGGTCGTGGAACCCCGATTGCATTATGGAGTAATCAAATCATCGTATCTCACCTTGAAGGGACTAACATTTTAAGGTGAGTGTATATAGGAAGAAGCACTAATAGAGCCATACTTAGAATCTTTGACTTCGTGGGCATCGTTTCTCACTTTAGGATTCTACAGACTTATCTCGTCAACCTCAATTGTCATACTCGTGTCTCACCTTCTTTCTTTACCTTATACGAATATATATATAGCCCCTTAGGGTCATAGACTCATCGTCGCCATTATCGTGCTCATAACATATCTCTCATCTTTACCTCATATGGCTATTCATAAACATAGGCTCCTAGCTCTTCGGTATTTAGGAAATTCCTGGAGAAGGAGGGAAAAATCATGTCTTGAAGGGAAAGAGACTAACATCAGAAGATAGGTCTAGCGACGATGAATAATGGTATGGAATCGTATGAAGGTTATTAGCTTCGTAGAAGTCTTAGATGGTGGACTATAATTTCTTTAGACTTAAGCTTATCAACATCACTATCGTACTCATCGGGTATCTCTACTCTCGTATGACTATTCATGAACAAGGACTCATAGTTTTCTTTAAGATGGGACATTCATAAAGAAGGAGGAAATTCATACCATAAGATTCATGCCTTAGAAAGAAAGGTTTAGCCTTACATACCTTCGTCGTTTAACTATTCTATCGCTGTCGTCCTCCCAATGCTCACGCCTTTACCTTCAAGAGAGTTCGTATCGTCATTAGCTAGGCAATTACAAAAATGTGCTTCTTAAGGCTAAAGAAAATTGGGCAGCGTTTCCTTTGTTTATATTATTTTCCGCCATATTACATGTCGTACTGCCTCAACATTCATAACAACGATCACAATATCATAATCAACGTATGTGCATCATCCATCCGCATTATCCACATTTAGAAGTTTCACTCCAAATTCTCCATATTCATGACCAAAGTTCACTATCGTGTTCTTTCACATACAATACTTATTCCATGTTTTAAATATCATTTATAACGCCTTTATAACCTCAACATATCCATTTTCAGGATCCAATCCCACTACTACTCATTAATGGCACTATTCACACATTTATGACCCATTTCCCTTACTCTTCTACAATACATGTGTCTCAGCTTACAAATACTTCAAACAATATAGAAAGATTATGAAACTTACCTTAGATGGTGGAGGAATAAGCCTTGAATGGTAATACACCTTTTCACCCAAAACCCTACTTCATCTCTCTTGGGATTTCTTGATTTGAATGACTTTTAGTGGGTTTCAAACACTTGATTCTCTATAATTCTTGTTGTTGATCTTTGATTTTCTTTGTTTTCTTGTGATTGAGGTGTATGGAATGTTCTCGAGAAGTCTTGACGTGAGGAGGTGTGGAGGTGAAATGAAATGGAATGAGAAAGAGGTCCCTTATATAATTTAAGTTCGGCCCGACCAGATTATACGAACCAACATACGGTCCGTATGTTTTCTACGGGCCATATGCCTGGCCGTAGATCTAGTTCAGTGAAGTATGCCATACTGGGCTGAATCTACGGTTGGACATACAGTCCATACATTTTATACGGCCAGTATGTCTGGCCGTATGTTTGCCCAGTTTTCCGATACTTGCTCTCGTCGACTCGTTTGATCTCCGATCCTTATGGAACCTTTTTAACACTTGTATAACACCTCAATACCATTCTAAGGGACGTTATAACTCTTTCTCAAGGTATCATTAGAACGTTGTTAACTCAATACTCGATGTTCTTATCCGATACACGACATATGACTCGCTTTCCTCAACAACTTTCTCTCCTTATCTTGGACGTCTTTGGAAATCTTAATTAGGACCATCAAATACTATTTCTCACTTATCCAAACCTTGTATACATCATGCCCTTCGTTAGTCCATTCACTGTACACTAAGGGGAAATTTTTCGAGGTGTAATAGATTGTTCTTGTGCTGCAACCAACGATTATTTTTTCTATGGCCCTCTTTCTTGTTGGCATTTGGTTTTTCTAGAGATCTATAGTTCGACCTGCCACCATAAATTTCTGGTAGCGAATAAGGTTGAAAGAGATTTTTGGTAGAATCCCGATCTGGGCCAAATCCTTTGTTTGGATTTCTGAAGGGATACCCTGCAAGAGCCTCAACAATTCGCATCTGTTATGGACGTCCTCCCAAGTCATAGCTTGAAACTCCAAGAGGTTCTCTTTGAGCTTTCGGAAAGCATTCGAACTTAAGGGATTTAACCCCTTAGTGAAAGGTTTGGTAGCCCACTCGTCCGGTACCTCAGGAAAGAGCATGTGTTCCTTTTGGAACCGACTATTGA
Organism: Lycium ferocissimum; assembly: GCF_029784015.1. Taxonomy (NCBI): domain Eukaryota; kingdom Viridiplantae; phylum Streptophyta; class Magnoliopsida; order Solanales; family Solanaceae; genus Lycium; species Lycium ferocissimum. The sequence continues at coordinate 68,113,180 of NC_081350.1, read as the reverse complement.
AGTCCCGAAGACATTTTGACTCTCCCTGCGCAATGCGGAAGATATTCACCTTCCTGGTCTTTACTTTCCTTTCTTCTGCATGGGATTTGATGAATATGTTGGCCATTGAGAATGACGTAATTGAATGCTCTAGTGGCTGGGAGTACCATGTGAAATCCCCCCATGCGAGGGTTTCAGCAAACTCTTTGATAAGGATCGACTCAATTTCCTTCTCTTTTATGTCATTCCCTTTTACCGTCGTGGTGTATGCCAAAATGTGCTCTTGCGGATCAGTTGTTCCATCATACTTGGGAATATCAAGCATCTTGAACCTCTTCGGGATCAACTTCGGTGTCGCCTCGAGTTTGTACACCAACTAAATATATCTTTTAGCATCTGGGCCTTCCGCAACCGGGGGAGCCATAGGTATTTGATTCAAGCATCTCTGAAACTCCTTAGCATTTTTCTCGGCTTCTTTGGCAGTTTGGTCTACCTTTCCCGAGATTTTAGTCATAAACTACATGACTTGCGCCTAGAAGGGGTCGACCGGTACGGAAAGTTCTTCTTTGCGCAAGCATCTCCGTTCCTCCCTATCATTTGTCTGCCACCATTGACAGCATTTTCGCCAGTTGGTGTCGTTGGCGCTGTGCCTGGAGCCGCAGCCCTTGCCTAAAGGTTAGATATGAGAGAAGTAACAACCGCCCTCAACTGATCCAATTCCTCCTTTATAGCGTGGTTTTGACCCCTCAGGATCTGTATCAATTCTGTAGGAGTTTCATCGGTGGGAGTTTCTTTATTTGTGACTTAATGTTCCTGCCTCATTCCCGAGGTGTTATCCTGGTGGTGTCCTGAGGCTGTAGGCCTATCACCGTATCTGGAATGGGCAAGCTGTTACTACCAGTTTGGTTGTTGCTAAAGTTGTCTCCAGTACTCTGTTGCTATTGCCTCATGTCATACCTGTAATTGATTTTGCGGAAAGGAATGGGATTCACGTGGATCAATATGACCGATAAAGCAATGTAATTTGTAGCTAAAAGTAATTCAAACGAAATATAAACAGAGTAAGCTAAGAAAATCTTGAGCCTTGATGAAGCTTGATGCTAATGACTACGGCACGACTTGTAACGTGATCCCTGTTGGTTTCTAAATAAAGCAAAAAGGAGTTCTAAAATTCGGCAAGTGTATCGCATGTTGTATTTCTCTCTTGGATTTCGTGTCCTTTATAATAGAATGAAAAATGTGACAAATCTTTCAAAGAACTCTAACCACCACCTCTGTTGCAAATTCAACTCCTTTTGCTTAAAGATGTACTGAAGACTCTTATGTTCCATATAAACATCGACATGAACGCCATATAAATAATGTCTCCACATCTTAAGTGCATGGATCACTGCTGCTAACTCCAAGTCATGGGTCGGATAGTTCTTTTTGTGCTTCCTCAACTGTCTCGAAAGTGTCAAAACTGCTGCTGAAGTCAATTTGTTCTTCAACTCCTGAAAACTCTGCTCACAAGCCTTTGTCCACAGGAACTTATCTTCTGAGTTAGCTTTGTCAGTGGTGCTGGAAGAGAAGAAAAGCCCTCTACAAATATTTTGTAATACCTCGCTAAACCCGGTAGTTACGAACCTCCATCGGGGTCGTGGGTCTAGACCAAGTCTTCACGGCCTCTATCTTCTGAGTTCAACTCTAATGCCCTCATCTAATGCAACATGCCCAAGGAAATCCACAGAGTTCAACCAAAACTCACATTTAGAGAACTTCGCATACAGCTTCTGATCTTGGAGAACTCTGAGTACATCACGCAAATGATCTGCATGCTCAGCTTCTGATCGAGAGTAGATCAATATGTCATCTATAAACACAATCACGAACAAGTCTAAGAAGGGTCTGAATACGCTGTTCATCAAGTCCATGAACACTGCTAGCGCATTTGTCAACCCGAAAGACATAACGAGAAACTCAAAATGACCGTATCTGGTCCTGAATACTGTCTTTGGAATATCATTTTCCCTGACCCTAACCTGATGATAACCCGATGTCAAGTCTGTCTTCGAAAAGCATCTTGTGTCCTGTAACTGGTCAAATAAATCATCAATCTCGGGAATGGATAGTACTTTGGAAAGAGGAACTGGTTTATTTTTTACAACTTTTATGTAATTTTTGTTATTTGTGATTGGAACTCAAAATTTTTATTGATAATTTTTGTAGGTTCTTACATTAGATAGTCGCTAATTTTCACATGTTGACAGAGCTATTATATTGGTTATTTTGAGGACTTCTTCTTCATTTTAGAAATATAAAAGGAAATAGGGGAAAATATTACTAAGATCGAACTTATTTTCAGAAAGTCGTCTGAATACTTTAATAGTAATAATATGAGTAATTAAAATCCAAAAAAGTTAAAAAAAGAAAAACGGAAGAAGAAGAAGGAGGAGGAGGAGGAAGTAAAATACTAATAAGAACAAACATAAGAGGACAAATAATAATATTGGGCCGTGCGAAGCACGGCTAGAACATCTAGTCTTTATTATAGGCATGTCATCGCCATTCAATAATTGAAGGCATTTCTTGACAAGTTCAGCTGTTTGTGTCCATAAATTTCTTTTATCAATTTTGTTGATAAATCACACCACTTGTATACAGTAAAATTTCTTCGGCATAATCTAATATCAAATTATCAATTCACAACTCAGACTGGACAAACTTTTACTCTTGGGCATTCAGATATAGCGTGAAAAAATCAAGAGAAACCTTATCGATTTTGCAATATGCATTAACACAAACATTTTGATAGTGGCACTCTTAATCTTAAAGAAGGAATTATGGAAAATTTTGGCCCCCCTATATTTAACAGTCTTTTTTTTAATTAGTCTTTAAATAAAGATAAACTATACACCTTCATATGCTTAAATTTTTTTTAAAACATTAATAAAGAAAGCTAGAAATATTTAGATGTTAATAAATAAATAGTGTTGATCATTCATACTTAAATTTAAATATTATGTTTTAATAATTTAGGTGTGCATTTTGGATTCATACATTTTAATCTTAGTAAAAACAGATGACCCTAAAGGTGCGAAATGAAAAGAGTCAAGGAGATCGAGGGATAGTTCTCCGAGAAATATTTGCATAATAGCATATTGAATAGCATTTAAAGAAGAGACATAACTTAATTGATGGATTCATTTGCAAATTCATATGGACCAGGTAAATATTTCCAAGAATCCATTACTAATACACATCCATGTTGACTTGTCAAAGTCTTTGCAATTTGGTGGACACGTAGATGACAAAATGGGTCTATGTCAATATGTGGAAGTATTTCTAGTCATGATGCCTCGTTGCCACTCACAATATCCGAAAAATAAAAATAAAATAAAATGAAATTGTACTGAATATTTGATTATTAGCTAGTGTTTGGACATAAATTTAGTCACGACGACTAGAAAATTTGTAGCCCTTCTTATTAGCCAAGATCTTACGACGTGGTGGTGAAGGAGTACTTTTTCTTTTCTCCGTTTGATGCTTTACAATTCTATGTGCAGAGAGTGGGTGTCTCATGTGCAGAGAAAGAAAATGTCACATAAGATAAGAGTAGAGTAATTTCATATAAGGGATTAAAAAGTTTATTTTCTTATTTGCAAAAATGGTATGATTTGTAACAAATTTTGAAAGTGTAATTAATAATATCATTATGTATCGGGAGCAAAAATACTCCATTCACAGAATTTGAATTCGAACTCTCTAATTAAGGATGAATGAGTACTTACTAGTTACTAGACATCCTAATTACATCCTATTGGAAAAAATTGCTAATGCTTATGCAAAGTAGTAACAAAATGAATGTGTAACTAAGTGAAAAAAATCCATGTCCTTCTTTGAGATAATAACGAGAGAATATTGTTTTTATAACACAGGTGTAGGAGTTGGTTTATTGGTCCTTGTGGGTGTGATACCTTGGCTCTGTTTCAACATCAAGAAACAAAAACGCGTCAAACTCAGGGAGAAGGTCTTCCAACAAAATGGTGGTTTGCTCTTGAAACAACGTATCTCCACTAACAAGGGTGGGGTGGAATGACCAAAATTTTTGACGGAAGAGGAGTTGAAGAAAGCTACAAACAATTATACCGATGATAGAATTTGTGGTCGTGGTGGATATGGGGTTGTGTATAAAGGTATTCTACATGATAATCGCATAGTTGCAATTAAAAAATCCAAGTTTGTGGACGAGGGTCAAATTGAGCCATCCATCAATGAGATACTTATTTGATATTTGGCACAAATATCTATATTTAGTGCCACTTTACCTCTCGTTCTTAAGACTTTAATCGCTAATTATATGTTGAAATCATTGTATTTGCGAATATGTTGGTATATTTTGGGTAATCAGGTATAACGAGGACAAACGATGGAAAACCGGGCAATTTTGGTTGACTTTAGGACAAATGAATCTTACACGAGATGATGAGATAAGAGGCCTGAGGTTCGGAGCTGTTAAAGAAAATACGAGACACCAAATGTGTTGCGTTGGGCCATGACGAAAACTCACAGTTTTAGAATATGGGTGATTTTGTGTCAAGCCCACGTCGCGGGCTCAACACAAATGGACCAAGATCACTGAAGACCCCGCGTTGGACCCACGAGGCGCTGCCAACGCAGGAAGGCCCAGTTTCAGCCGATTTTAACTAGGATTAGGACCCTTTTATTTTGTTAATAACCCTAAACTATAAATAGATGTTTTATTTGTTATTAATGACGTGTTAGGATTATTCTAAGACTTGTAAGCCGTCATCTTAACTTTCTCTCTAGTTTTATTTTATTTTCGTCTTTTCAACCCTAGTTTCTTCATGAATTCTTGTTGTTTATCTAGAATCATGAGTAGCTAAACTTCTTAATTTCGGGGTTGTGGTGAAAGACATGATAGTTGGTTTGACGAAAATTTCTATTGATATTGTGGGTTACTTATTTATTCTTGTGCTTAATTAGTTGATTATCTAGCCAATAGTTGAACACTATCTGTGGTGGGTCTTGAGAAAGGGTTCATGTATGTAATAGGAATAAATAGAGTATGTTCGATATTATCGTTGCGTGATTGAGGGTAGAGATATACCCTTTAGCCCTAACCCTTTAGCCCCACTTAGTTGAATACGGAGAATCAAATGCATTTTTGTTACCTCTGATGACCCTAGAGATATAGGCGTTATAGTAACATATACAGGCTTGCGAGTAGTCGGGAGAGTATCATAAAGTTACAATTAACCCGTCAACTAGTAACACAGGAAAGATAAGTAGAATTGTCAGAAGATCAACTAGATTGTTGAAAGCCACGACCTTGGAACTTTCCATTATCTGATAAACCTTAAAATCTTTGTCAAAATATTCTCAGTCACAAAAGCACCCATCATCAATTGTTTACTTTCAGTTTTGGTTAGTCAAAACGAAACCATCTTTCTTTTACTTCCCTGAATAGATTCATTCAAATTTGAATTAGTTTAACAATAGAATCTAAGTCTCTGTGGGATCGATATATGGACTTAAAAGTTCTATATTACTTGTACGACCACGTATACTTGTGTATGTGTTTGGGAGCAACAAGTTTTTGGCGTCATTGCTGGGGATTCTAAAAGATTTACTGTTTTTCTAATTTGGGTTTTTCTTCTATTCAAGTCTTTACTATTTTCGTTGGTTTAATTGTCTCACTTCACGTTTCTCTGGTTTATGCCAAGCACTAGAAGTTCAGGAAAACCGTTAGTTGATCTTGATCTCGAAATCAAAAGAACTTTGCACAGATAGAGAAAAATGGCAGAGGAAGCAGCAAGACTTGCTCTTGAAGTGGCAGAAAGGGAAAGAAACAGAAACGGGGATGAGAAGGGTGTGAGAGATGTTGTGAGGGCACAAGAACAACTGATTCTTTTTTCCAACATGCTGTGACCTAGTCCGGCAACTATTGCTAAGGCTATTGTCGGCCCGGCATTACCGAAAATTTTGAGCCGAAAGAAGGAATAGTGCGGTACCGGTGAAAGTCAGTATGTGCATATATGGGTAAGTCTAGTGAAGACCCGCATAAGCACTTGATGCAATTCATAGAGTTGAGCGAGAATTTCTAATTTAGAGATGTTCCCGATGATTATGTTAAGCTGTCCTTATTTCCGTTCTCATTGATTGGTGAAGCGAGAGAATGGTTGGCGAATTTGCCTGTGGGTTCTATCACTTCTTAGGAGGTATAATCGAATAAATTTATCTATTGGTTTTTATTACCCAAGAAAACAAAGGAGCTGTAAGGGAGAATTGGTAACTTCACTCAGTGATACTCTGAATCTCTGACACACGCTTGGGAAAGGTAGAAGGGCTATTTGCGAGATTGCCCACATCACATTCAGCTAAAGGAGATCTTTGAAAACAATTTTGTAGAAGGACTTAAGCATAAATCAAGGGACTTGTTAAATGCTTCAGGTCAAGGGAAGATCTTAAATAAAACATATAATGAGATGTAAGCTCTCCTTGAGTTGATGTCCGAAGTGCTTATGAATATCAAGAGATGAGCCGGGGGTTGCCACAGAAAACTGCTGGGGTTCTTCAGGTAGATAATGTTGCAGATATTCGGGCCACTATAAGTACTCTTACTAATGTGATGTTGAGGGTGTTCCCTTAAGCTCAGCAGATCCAACTAATCAACACATTCAGCAAGCAACATGTGTAAGTTGTAGTGAGCCTCATGATTATTCTAATTGCCTATTGAATCCAGATTCTATCTATTATATGGGGCAGCAGAACCGTGGTGTGGGAAATTATGGGAACTATTATGGAAACAATTACAATCCTCTATTCGGGAAGCATGACTTCTATAAGCCGAACGATTATCAAAGAACCCCAGGCTCCGCTAGCTAGCAATTTGGAACATTGTGTGACTCGGGTGCAAGTGTTAATCTGATGCCTACTTTTGTGTTCCGAATGTTGGGCTTGGGTGAGACCGTTTATTCTGCTAGTTGATTTTGTTATACTTGATTATGAGGCATATAAAAGTGTTCCTCTCATCATAGGAACAGGATTCTTGTCCACTATTGACGATGTGATCAGAGTTAGAGATGGGAAGATGTCCATGATAATTAATGGACAAGAGGCGACTTTTTAGGTGTTTAAAGCTACCAAATTTCTAGCCGATTATGAGGAGTTAAAAATGATCAACATGGTGGAGCCCGATGTTACACCTCGAGAAATTTCCCCTTAGCATACAAAAGGAATAGACTAATAAGGGGCATGACGTATACGGGGTTAGACAAGTAATAAATAGTATTTGATGATCCTAATTAAAATTTCCAAAGACATTCGATTAAGGAAAGAATGTTGTTAAGGAAAGCGAGTTATAAGTTAGTGTGTCGGGCAAAATTATGAGTATTGAGTTAATGATGTCTTAAGGATGTTTTGGAGAAGAGTTATAACGTCCCTTAGATTGCTAATGAAGTGTTAAACAAGTGCTAAGAAGGTTTCATAAGGATTAGAGATCAAACGAAACGACGGGAACGACTCCGGTGGAACTGTGAGTTCCACGACCTTGTTCCACGGACAGCATCATGATCCACGGACCGTGGATGTGTCCGTGGAACAACCAGCAGAGAAGATGGCTGGCTAGTCATGAACCACGACCAGTTCCACGGCCAGCACTTGGTTCCACGGATCGTGGAACAGTTCGTGGAACTCCCGACGACTGAAATGTTCCAAGTCTTTATATGTGATGCCCACTTCATTTATTGCATTTTCCATATCTGTCTTCAACCTCTCAAGACCTCTATAACCTTCCATATTTTTCATCCACAAGAAAACCAAGAGAATCAAAGATCAATAACAAGATTTGAAGTGAATCAATTGTATGAAATCTCATTAAAGTCATCCAACTCAAGAAATCTCAAGAAAGGTGAAAATAGGGTTTTGGTGAAAAAGGTGTATTACCATTCAAGGCTTGTTTCTCCATCATCTAAGGTAAGTTTCATGATCTTCCCATGTTATTTGAAGCATTGTTAAGTTGAAACCCTTGGATTGTAGAAGAGTATAGAAAATGGGTCATAAAAGGTGAAATAGTGTCAATGTTGAGTAGTAGTTGGATTGAATCATGAAAATGGATATGTTGAGATTATAAATACGTTATAAATGATATTTAGAACATGGAATAAGCATTGGATATGAAAGAGCGCGATAATGGACTTTGGTCAAGATTATGGAGAATTGGAATGAAATTGTGAAATGCGAATAATGTAAATGAATGACGGTTGTTGCTAGTATTATCGTGATTGACGTTATGAATGTTTGGGAGTTGATATGGAATATGGAGGAAGTTGTATAAATAAAGGAAATGCTGCCCAATTTTATTTAGTACTAGTAAGCACGTCTTTATAAATGCTTAGCTAACGACGATACGAACTCTCTTGAAGGTAAAGACGTGAGCATTAAAGGAGAACGAGCAAGCAATAGAGTAGCTAAATGACAAAGGTATGTAAGGCTCAACCTTTCTTCCTAAGGCATGAATCCTATGCATGATTTTCCTCCTCCTTCATGAATTTTCTATGTTCTGAGAGACTAAGAGCCTATGTTCATGAATAGTCAGACGAGATAAGAAATACGCTATGAATACGATAGTGATAATGATAAGTTCATGCCGAAGGATTCTAGAGATTATGAAATGATGTTGACTACGATTCATTGATGTTTTCTTCATGTGTACTCACCTTAAAATGTAGTCCCTCCAAGGTGAAATATAACGACTATGGTTACTCCATAATGTAATCGGGGGTCCACGACCTTACGTCACCCCGACACAGCTATAATTGCTTTCAAGTTCTAAGGTATGATTGGTGATATGTGTATAACGATATTAAATTATGACATGCCGATGAAATGAATGATAGTGATGATGATATATGATCGACATGATGATGTATGTGTGGTATGATGATGTATATGCTTATGTGATGAATAATAATGGTAAGTATACGGTATATGTTATGAAGTTTACATCATGGAAATAATATTAAATTTTAATAGATTGTCCTTAATTTAAAATACATGCTTTATGGAAAGCCGTGATAAGCTTATGAGATGTATGCGATGATAAGAGATATACCGAGCCTCGTCATGGCCGGGTACGGAAGACATATATGTGATACTGTCGAGCCACTACGTGGCTGAATACGGATACTGTCGAGCCACTACGTGGCCGAATATGGATATTGTCGAGCCCCACGTGGCTGAATACGAATAATGTTCAAATGTGCATAAACAGATACGACGCTATGATATGTATATGTATGTGTTATGATGAATGCGAAATGAGCGATTATGATAGTGCCACAATATGCTTACGAAACGATTAATTATGACGAGTCTATGATGAATGCAAGATGGTGATAAGGTATGATTAGTTATGTTAAGGTCATGAAATGCCTATGCGACGTATAATAATGTTAAGGATGATGTTGATTTCATTTATGTGTTGCTATGTATATGTACGGATACCATCGAGCCCGGGAGGGCCGAGTATGGATACCATCGAGCCCGGGAGGGCCGAGTACGGATACCATCGAGCCCGAGAGGGCGGAGTACAGATACCATTGTGCCCCGGGAGGGTCGAGTACGGATGATACCGACCTATATGGCTGAGTATGTAGTTGTACTGCATTACAATTTATTGCATAAGTAAACATATGGATGTAACAAGTGTATCTTTAGAGAAATAAAGGGGTAAGTACGTACGACGACTATTAAAAAGGTATTATGAGAAATGGACAGTTCCTTTATCTTATGCTAACCCTTATGTTCCTATCACGTATTATTATTTCTCATGCTTTACATACTCAGTACAATGTTCGTACTGACATCCTTTTCGACGCTCGTGTTCATGCCCACAGTAGACAGGGAGACGGGCAAGATCCGTAGGAGCTATCAGCGGATTTATCGGAGCCCTCCTTTATTCCGGAGGTACTATTTTGAGACAGTATTTTGTGTATATATATATGTATCTGTTATATCCCGCATTTTTGTACATTGGGACAACCCGGATTAACTATGGTAAGTTAGGGACCAAACCATTTCGGGATGCAAAGTCGAGACTTTGGACCTTCGATTTTATTTTGGGACATAAGTTGTTCATGAGTTTGTTGGTATGGAACACTTAGGAAAATTTGGGACCAAAATTGGAATTAGTGAAACTTGGAAATCATGCATTTTTTTCTTGTTCTAGCCGTGTAGTGTGGGAGTTGGCCCACACCATTTGTGGACAATTTTAATTGTCCAACACTACAAAGGGCCAAGGACACATGTACAAGTCTTGCTAGTATACAAAGATGACTTCTAAGTCATCTATGCTCATTTACAACACTTAGAAAAAAAAGGATCAAGAAGTTGAAGAACAAGGGGCTCTCGGCCAAGAGAGAAAAAAATCAACTTCCATCCAAGCCATCCCAAAAAATATTTCTTTGGTACAAAACCACTAATTTGAGGTCCCTAAGTAACGTGGAAGTATTGTTCGGGTCATCCAATCACCCGTTGTGTAGATTGCAAACCCTAGGCAAATTGTGGAGTTGAAGAAGAAAGGTAAGATTTGATCATGTTTTATGTGTTATAAAGGTTGTATGTATGTTGTAGTATGTTAAAATGGATGAAAATCATGAAATATGGCATATCGATGGAGCGTGGTGCGTGTGTATATATAGCAAGTGAGGCGTGTGTGCGTGTTGTGTTGTGTTTAAGTGACTTGATGAAGTTCTATGTAGTATGTTAATTGTTGTAGGTGCGAAGAAATGAGCGGGAATTATCAATATGTGCATGTTGCGGTGTGCTGGCCGAAAATGGGTCTTGTTATATGACCAAGAACGCATTAATGTCGCTAGTGTTTTAGTGGTTGTCGTAATGAATTCTATGTTGGAAATGAACTTTTAATGACTCAAGATTGATGTTGTAATTGTATGGGCTGATTTGAAGATTATTGTGTATTTGATGTAATTTTTATATTTATGAGAATGATATCGTTATAGTATGGATTATCGACGCAAATCATGATTCGGAAGTTAGAAATGGATTATAGTTGTGTTCTCGGGTTGGAGCGCTTTTGGGAAAAATGGAGCCTTGTTGGATTGTCGTGAAATATTGTATGAATTTGCTTAGGATGTTCTTGAATGTTGTTGGTACGGGTTCGGTTAGTATTTCGAATGTATAATCGCTGATGTTAGCTTGAACGTAAGTCGTCGAATCAAACATATTGAAAGTCGTTGAACGATTTAAAAAAGGGCTTATTAATGTTATATTGCCTTTCGGATTAATTATTGATGTTGCTAGGTTGGTTGGTTGTTGTTGTTGTTATTGTTGATTTTCCGAGTTAAATTCTCGGGTGGCCTATTTACGTGGGAAACGCCGCCTAAATTTCTCGTAGAATTAAGGGCAAATTTGGAATTAAATGCCCAAAATGTCTATAACTAATGTTTGGCATATTATGACTTGTTTGTAGACCTTGGGCAGCCCGAGACGTAGGTTGGATTTATCTTGAGTTGAGCTAGCGTTGAGTGCGTACGAGGTATGTAAAGCTCAATCCTTTCTTCTTTTGGCATGCCTTAGTTACAAGTAGGCTATGACATAAGCCTCGAGGAAATTCGATTATCGCAATCCGAGCATGTTTATGATTCTTATTCGTTTCTTGGAACTCGTATGTTGATATGATGAAATATTGGCCTTTATGTCTTTGAAATATTTGATTTTCAATTTTTGCACAAAAGTTTGGTTTTTAAAGAATTCCGTAACTACGGACGCCCGTATCTTTCACAGAAAGGCTCGGATTGCCTCGATATACTCGTAGGAGATTGTATGATGTATGATGAGTAAGTTTTCCATAGGCGGGTCCGACTCGGGTCAACACCCGTCCGTGGGTCCCGCGACTATCCCTTTTTGTAACCCTGATGACGTTTGAAAGAATTTGATTTGGCTACTATTCCGATTTCTAAATATGGTCATTTTATTTATCTTTTGAGTCAATGATAATGATTTTATAAAGATGGTTACTCACGACTCTGCTCGTGCATTTTGTTGTATCTTTCGCCGAGTTCCGGCTTCTGCTCGTTGCGTGCGCACTATGATATACTCCGTGTTATGCTGTGTTTATGGTTCACCAAGCTCCTTGCTAGAGGGCCGGTTTCCACTTATATTTGGTGTTATGCTGTGTTTGGCGTTATGCTGTGATTATGATGTGTGACGGGGATACGGAGATTTGAAACTTTCTGGCGTTATGCTGTGTTATGGCGCCAATGACGGGCGGGCGACCATATTTTCTGAGTCCTATGCATGATTTGTATTTTGAAGATAAACATTTTGATATTTTCAAGTATGCACTTATTTTCTGTACTTTCGTTTCGATTATGACTCAGATTTATTTTATGTATCTTCTGCTTTGCATACTCTGTACATATTTCGACCGACCCCTTTCTTCGGGCTACGTTTAGCTCCATGTAATTACGACGCCGTCGGTGATCCACCGGTTAGGACACCCTTTCTGTTTGGAGTCTCCCTACCAAAGGGTTTGGAAAATT